>NC_057804.1:25875739-26175739 GCF_018294505.1 Triticum aestivum | reverse complement strand
GTATTTGAAAAATGTTAAACGAATATTAAAAAATGTTTCTATTCTATAGAAAAGAGAAAGAAAAAACTGGCAACGGAACAAAAAACAAATAAAAAGAAAAACTGATGAATAAACAAAGAAAACCCAAAACGATGAATGAAAAGCAAGAAAGTAACAAAGAAAGTAGAAGAAAAAATAAATATAATAGGAAAGGAAAGAAAATATACCCTGTGAAAGCGAAGAAAAGAAAAAAAACCGAAGAGAAATGGAAGAGAACAACCCAGTAAAAATAGAGAAAAACAAAAAAACTGATAAGAAACCCCAGGAAACCGAAGAAAACCGTGAAGAAACAAAGAAAAAGAAAAAATAGAAAGAAAATCAGAAGAAAACGGACCAAAACAAACAAACACACGGTCGAGCGATGAGAACTGGGCAACCAAAAAAAGCACCAAAAATGGGCCGGCCAAAAACAGGGGGAGAGGGAAATCTTTTGCGCGAAAGCTTCTTCCATCTCGATATAAGTTGACTCCAATTTTTTTTTGCTGTAAGCGAGATATAGCTCTCTTGTCTCTACCATTCTTAATCTTAGCGGGCTTAAATGAAGACAACCAAAATGCCAGGAGACACATAGCTTTCACTATTGGTTCGACAGCCTTTTCTTCATAGTTTTTTTTTCTTCCATTTTTCTTTCTCCTTTTTTTTGAACCGTGTTGAACCCCTTTGGATTGCAGATGAATGAAAATACATGAGTTTCCAGAAACATTTTGCAGGGAGAGGGAAAGAGGTAAAGCGAGTTCAAGCACCGCCAGGAAACCCACTACGTTCGCCCGTCGTTGAAACGAACGCCATGGTGCGAAAACCTGACAGCACCAACATTCAAACACTAGCCCTATTACATCTCTAAAAGCATGAAACATACGTTTGGATGTTATTTTTATACAAATTTTTCTTTTCTTAACAGTCAATGAGAGAGTAGCTTTTCGAACACTTGATTATTTGCGTACATAGAAAGAAACACACACATTTGATTATTTGTATCGTCGGGCGCACCCTCAACTTAAAACATCTCCTAATTAAAAAAAAACTTAAAACATCTCCTGGGCTCACATACAATGCCACGGTGCAATGCAACCACCGGAAAAGCAGGTAATTCAATGTAGTGGCCCTTGTGTCCCGTGGTGGTCCTCTTATATTTACTACTCCCTTCATTCGGAATTATTTATCGCAGAATGGATGTATCTAGACGTATTTTAATTCTAAATACATCCATTTCCGAGACAAGTAATTCCGAACGGAGGGACTACTAGTAGTAGTACAGACTACAGAGGGGATAAGCTAGGTATTATATTTAAAACTGAAGGATGTTGATGGTATTGTGTTAGTGTGCATGCATGCTCTTCAGAGTTTTTTTTTTTAAGTTACAGAGGAAAATACGTATATGCCATTGCAATTTGCTGATACCCACTTGATCTCATCTCTCTCACATGCTCGCTCCCGATTGTCGGCTCTACTAAAAAAAATCCCCATATTTTATTGATTTTTCTGAATTTTGGGTAAAAGTTAATGACAAACATGATAACTTAGGCCCGGTTTGGTAATCATCCGCTCTCGGAATCTGCGGAGCGGGAAAACTACAACTCCTTCGTTTTAAACTGCAGGTCCGCCAACTCCGCTCCCAGAGTTGTGGAGCAGAGTGGTACCGAACAGGGCCTTAATATCTCTTAAACTATTCCCTAGAATTTGTTCAATTTTACTAGAATAGTAAGGACACATAATTTTGACGTAATGTGAGTTTTCATATTTTTATTGAATTTTTTGAGATTTCGCCCAAAATTTTTAATAATCTGTGATGATTTGATTTCTCTTAATTTCTTTTAAAAAAATTCTGACCCATTCATCTTCAATTATGGCAGTGCAACAAACATCGAAAACAATAAAAATTACATTAAGATCCGTAGACCACCTAGCACCGACTACAATCACTAAAGCAAGCCGAATTCGTGCGGCCATCATCGCCCACGACTCGCCAGAGCTGCGCAAAACTTGTTGTAGTAGACAGTTGAAAAAGTCATCATGCTAAGTCCCAACTGCCGCCGATGAAAAGAAGCGTAGACCGAAAGGATCCAGCCTGGTATAACTGGTTGAAATTTATCAGAACAATAAGGAAACCATTTATGAATTTTACTGTATACAATGTTTCAGATTTCCCGGGGGGGTGTGAAAATTCGGCAGTTTTTACCAGTTTGTTCTGGTAAATTCATGTGGCCCCCACTGTCAGCCTACTTAATCGTCGAGTAAGTACTAAAATACTAGAACTGTGAGCCTACCGGCTACTCGTCCTCCCTCCCGGTCCCGGCGAGGCCAAATTCAAAAGCCAAGAACGGCGAGCAGCGCCAAACGGAGCCCCCCGACCCGGCCGCCGCCGCGCCCGTTCCCAGATCCGTTCCGACTACGGCCGCAACCACGCCACTGACGGCCGGCCTCCCCGTCCCGTCCACCCCAAATCCCCAGGTAAATCGCAACGGCGCCGCCCAAATTCCAAATCTTTCCTCTCTAGGGTTTCCCTCCCGTCCATGCCGGATCTCTAGCCCCCGCCCCCATGTCCCGCTCCTTCTTCCCGACCTGCTCCTCCCACAAAGGTGGCGCGCTCGCCTCGCCTCGCCTTCGCAAGATTTCGTCGGTTTTCTCCCCGCGTGCCTGACGATTTTTTTGGTTCTGATCTGAGCAGCCGAGATGGAGGAGATGAGCAAGGAGCTGGACGGCCTGCGGTCCGAGGCGGAGGCCCGCGCCGCCGAGTGCCGCGCCAAGTCGGCCCTCGTGGACGGGCTCAGGCGGGAGGCCGCCGAGCAGGCCGCCCGGCTGCGGGAGGCCCGGGCGGAGGTCGAGCGGCAGGCGGGGGAGATCGCCGCCAAGGGCCAGGAGGCCTCCTCCGCGAAGGAGGCGTGCCAGGGCCTCAGGGCCAGGTTCGCGGAGAAGGAGCAGGCCTTCCGGCACCTCTGCGCCGCCCACGACGGCCTCAAGGCCAGCCTCCGGGAGAGGGGCGAGGGCTGGGACGCCGAGAGGAGGGGGCTCGTCGCCGCGCTGGAGGAGTCCGAGGTGAAGCGGCTGGAGCAGGACGTGGCCATGCGCTCCTGCAACGAGGAGATGAGCCGGCTCAAGAGGCTCCTGTCAGAGAAGGAGAAGAGGTGCTCGGAGGCCGAGCAGAGGGCATTGGCACAGAGGGAGGTCATGATGAGGGACGACACCCTCGCCAAGCTGGAGGAGGAGAAGGCCGCCATCCAGGGCAAGCTCAAGTGGAAGGCGGAGCAGTTTCGGCACCTCGAGGAGGCCCTCAAGAAGGTCCGGGATGAGTTCAGAGACGCCGAGAAGCAGTGGGGCTCCGACCGATCAACCTTGGCTGATCAGATCGGCGCTCTCGAGACCAAGTTGGATTCCAAGACGAGGGTAGCCGAGGAGTTCCGGTCGAGGCTCGAAATGTGCAGCCAGGCGTTGGCCCACGAGGAAGGCCGCAGGAAGCTGCTCGAAGCAGAGATGTCTGATCTGAGGCACATGTATGGCAATGTGGTTTCCGAGTATGAGGAGGCCAGGTCGACCATTGAGCTGCTGACGTCGAAGAGGGATGGTGAGATTGCGTCCTTGAGGAGCTCACTGGCTGAGAAATCCACTTTGCTCAATGAGATGGAGTATTGTAAGGCGCGCCTTGATCAAGAGAATGAGGACCTGCGGTCTTCGCTCAAGGAGTACCAAGAGGCTCAGATCGGTGGTGCAGATGCTGCAGGGATGTTGAAGGGTCTGCAGGAGAAATTCCGAGCTTTGGAGCAGACACACAGAAGCTGCACTGAGAAACTGAGTCGTAAAGAAACAGAGTGGAAAACAAAGATGGGAAAGCTTGAGAATGATCTTGATGGATGCTTGTCACAGCTGGATTCCAAAGATATGCTAATCAGGCAGTTGCAGAATGAGTTGCTGAGCAGCTATAGCGCACTGGAGCTCCAAACTGTAGAGAACTTGGAAGCTTCGATAGTCCGTCTTGCTGTAGAGGCAAAGTTTTCTGATTCCTGCTCATGCATTGATACTTTAAAACTGAATATGCAGCAGCGCTGTGAATTTTTTGAGCAAAATGTTGCTGCTGTGAAAAATCAATTGGAGGAAAAGAACCTTATCATTGCTCAGTCCCAAGCTGAACAGGCACACCAATTGGAGGTAATGGCGACACTGCGTGGAAGAATTGAACAGCTAGAATATATGGAGCAGGAACATGAAAAGATGCAAACGCAACTTGGGGCATACAAAGAAATGCTGGACAATGCATCAAGAAATGTTCACTGCTTAAAAGAAGAAACTGCAGAGAAGGAAAAGAGCCTACAGGAGGAATTGGGGAAAGCTTTAAGTGATCTGGATGAAGCACACCGTGACCTTGCTGATCAGAAAAGCCAACTGAGCCAATTCGAAATCAGTCTCCATCAGCAAAAGCAAGCGGTGGAGCATTTGGAAAAGCTAAAGGTTGACTTGGAGACTGAACTCAAGGGTTATATGCATGACAACCATGTACTGAAGAGAGATCTGGATGTTGCTCTTAACGCCAAAATTGGAACTGAGGTGTCACACAGGGAAGAAAGGGAGAAGTTACTAGGTGCTCTTAATGAAACAAACTGCGCCCTTTCCGATAGTAAGAGCAAGCTTTGTGAGAACGAAATCACTCTTCATCAGCAAAAGCAAGAAGTAGATCATCTGGAAGAGCTGAGAGTTGATATGGAGACTAAACTCAAGGGCTACGTTGATGAAAATGATGTATTGAAGAGGGATCTTGATGTCGCAACTATTGCTAAAATGAAAGCTGAGGAGATCCACACAGAAGAAAAGGAGAAGCTATTGTTTGCTCTCAATGAAGCAAACTTTACTGTTTCTGAGATGAAGGAAGAGCTGGACCAACTCAAGATCAATATTCACCAGCAAAAGCAAGCAGTGGAGTGTTTGGAAAAAATAAAAGTTGACATGCAAACTGAACTCAAGGGCTATGTGGATGAAAACAATGTATTGAAGAAGGATCTTGATGTCGCGACTATTGCTAAAATGAAAGCTGAGGAGATCAACACAGAAGAAAATGAGAAGTTACTGTTTGCTCTCAATGAAGCAAACTTTGCCGTTTCTGAGATGAAGGAAGAGCTGGACCAACTCAAGATCAATATTCATCAGCAAAAGCAAGCACTGGAGAGTTTGCGAAAGTTAAAAGTTGACATGCAAACTAACCTCAAGGGCTATAAGGATGAAAATTGTGCACTAAAGAGAGACCTGGTTCTTTCTCTTGTTGCCAAATTCGAAGTTGAGGGCACCCTTAGAGAAGAGAAGGATAAGTTATCAAGCATAGTTGATGAGAGAGACAGGAACATCAAGGAGCTTCAGCAATACATCAGTGCGCTGGAAGAAGATAATTTGGGTCAAAAACTTGATATGGCCAGTCTTATCAAGTCAGAGGTTAAGAAATCCATTCTAGAAGTGAACAACAGGTACTCTGAAATTGTTGAAGTCTTTGACAAAAAGCTCTTGGAGCTTGAAACAAGGCTTGGCTTTTTTGAGCAGAAATACACACGTAGAGAGCATGAGATCATGGAAATATTTGATCAAGAGGAGGCAGATTGGTATATGCTAATTGCAGAGAAGGAAGATGCTATTGCTGACATTCAACAAATTGTTGAGTCTGTTCAACTTAACATAAAGCATCTTCTTGATGCTGCTGCATCAAAGCTCTCAGAAGTTCAGCTTGAGGTCCAGCAGCTTTATGGCTTTGCGGAAAATCTGAATTCTCTGAATCTCATCCAAGAGCATGACAGTTATTTCAAAGACATGCTCATTGAAGAGTGCCAAAGAGAGCTGGTGGCCCTGCAAATGAAATTAGTTCTAGAGAAAGAACAGTCTAGCAATTTGAAGCATGTTCTTGAGAAACTCAAAGCTGAAACCACTGCGGAGATATTAGAGAAGGCAAAGGAGCATCTGGAAGTAGTAAATAAGCTGAAATATTTGGAGGAAAGTAAAGAAATATTAGAAGAACATTTGGAAGAGTTGAAATCCAGAACAAAGGATATATGTGATGTCGCTGTTCAAGAAAGGAAACAGTTAGTTGATGAGCTGAATGGAATCACCTGTACCATTGGAGCAGCAATTCATGCAGATGAAGATCTGAATGCAAGCTTGGCAAGGATCATGCAGAAAGCTAACATTGAGGAACCTCTCTTGAGTTCTAGCAGCAAAGAAATGCATAGCTTAGAGAAACCAAACGTGAGAACTCATTCGCCCCTGACCAGGAACAAATCTGCAGCTCTCCCAGATAGAAGATTACCACTAAAAGAGAACAACTATTAGTCTTTGTAGGTGCAGTCAGATTGTGTACTGACATTGTTGTAATCTCTGTATCCTATTTCTTGCCGCCGTTTGTGTTATTTTGTTACACAGAATGGCCATGTTTATCCGAAATTTCTTCCGTCAGTTGCCTTTAAATTAAAAAATCAGGCTAATAAATAGAATGTGTTTGTTGTAGTCCATTGCCCACAACTGTACCGTTATCTACTCTTGAATAGTTGGGTTAATAAACTTTTCTTAATCTTTTGCTGTAAAAGTGCAAAGTTCTCACCTGTTTATAACTGTATGTTTGCCTGAGTTGTTATTTGTAAGGTGATGATGGTTGATGGGATTTTGTGCCGTCTATCTACTGGATTAAAATGTAAAAACAGTGGTAATCATCATTCTTTCTCCTGCCCCCTTCTGTCTGTAGAGTTAAAACTGCATCTCTCCCAGAAATCCAATTCGTCTCTCAGGTAGCAGATGAATATTTTAGCAATTACTCGTGTCGTAGAAGTTTTTGATGTCTCTGTTTTCTAATCTCTTTGTGATATGTTTGGACAACTGGCTGCAAGGCAATACTAACTGTCTGAAGATGAGGATCTATATTTGGCTTTGCAGTTTTTAGTTTGGGTGATAATGTGGTCTCATCCAACAGGAATGATGACTTTTGGCGCGGGGGGAATGCTAATATAACCTGTCCTGATTTTGAAGCTAACTCCAATTGGTGTACCAAAGACAAAGAAATGCATTAGATTTTGAAAATTGTTGTGTACAGTTGCTTCTGCTTTGCATATTAATAACTGTCTGACATGGACTAATAAGTAATAATAATTTCCATAATAAAATAAATAGAACTTATCTGACCATTGACATAAGTCTTCATATTCTTTTGTGGTTTAACGAGTACATAAAACTCAATGTGCTGCTGCAGGCTCACTTTGTTGTCCCCATTCAGTTTCTGAAACGGCAACCTCTGGTGGCATTCCGTGCTTCTCAGGCTGTTACCTGTCTACGGCTACCCACTGCTCATTGTTTTGATCATTTACTTGCCCAATCAGAGGCCCTGTTCTTGTATGTTCTTTGTACATAGATTTGGGTGGGTGGTACAAGTTACTTTCATAAATTTGCGAAGGATGATACTGTCATGTGTACTGATCTGCCGGTCCAGATCATACGCGGCATTTTGATTGTAACTTGAGCCATTATCTTCTTAGTGTTATTTTGCTCTATGCCAGCCTCTTCCATGGTTCCGTCTGATCTCTTCTGAAAAATGAACGCAGAAGTAAACATGTACGGATTTGATGTATCTCACTGAAATACTCTGGACATGTTAAAAGAGCCTCTCAGAAATTAAAACGACACCGATGCTGGGTGTTACTTTTCTTCTGTCGCTATAAAACTTGCTATCTTGTTTGGAATTGGTTTGACCGGTATGGAAAGGAATGCTATCCTGATCGTTACTTGTGCTGATCAATGGCCAAAGGGGGCAGACTGGAGTTTATTGTGCTTGTTATTCGTAAACTGTCCTTGTTTCCGATAATTCAGTTGCTTCATCCATGTAAACAAAGGCTCATTTTCTTGATTGGCTAACCTGGAGTTGTCGATGAAACTCTATGGAAACGACAGAATTATGCGTCCAGCAAGTCTGGTCTACCAGCCTAATTTACGGTGGCTAGCAAGAATCTGATCTGAAGATGTTCCTAAATAACTTATGGTGGTAAACAACTGCCAACATTTCAGTCCTCTCAACATTTCAGTACTGATGATGCGATTCTCTCGAGGGCAAATATTATCTTCTAGAGATTTTAATCCACGTTCCTTTGTGGATTTAAACTTTTATTTCGTAGCGTAGTTCTGAACATGTAATCAGCGAGGAGCAAGGAGGCAGCTGATCAAGCTTTGTATTTTGCAACTTATCAAAAAAGAGAAACTTCTATTTTGCAAGTGAATTTTGTACTCCAGCGAACCAAAGAATGTTCTTCCTGTAATACAATTATGAATCAACAAAGTTGATCCTGGACAAATATGTTCCTAGCTTAATCTTTGTTACAGTCGACAGATAAGTCAGGAATCGTCAAAGTTGATCCTGGACAAATAACCGAGGACATGAGATATTTCACTGGAAATCATCTGTACACATATTGTTTTACAACTTTTCTCTCTTTAGTAGTAGTACAGTACATGTCAGTGAGAGGACAGCTCTAGTGTTCTCTTGTGAAGAGCTAAACCCTAATTTCACTCCAGCTCCCGTAAAGCGCTGCTGCCTTCTTGTTCGTCGCCTTGGCCTTCATCAGTTCCCGGCCTTCTCGGGTCGCACCGTGTGAGTTCTTGGACATGGCGGAGAGCCGTGGACGCATCGGCGGCGCCGGGACGGGCGCGTACTGGTCGGGGCGGCGTCGCGGCTTGTCGTAGTAGCACTGCTGGAAGCGGCTGTATCCGGCGACGTCCTGCGCGCTCTGCACGCGCCGCATCGGCCGTGGACCGGCGACGCGCGCGGCCGTGCACGGGTCGCTCTGCACGCGCCGCAGCGTCCCCGGGTGCAGCGGGGGACGCCCAGACGCCGCGGGCCGCTGGACGCCGGAGAAGAACACCCGGAAGGTGGCCGACGGCCGGGTGGCCTGCAGGCGGTCGTACTCGTCGCGCAAGTGGGCGAGCTCCTCGTCGCAGGTGACGGACACGAGCACTTCCTCGTCGTCGGCGAGGCGGTACCGGAGCGCTGTCACGATCTTGCGGCCGCCGCTGACCAGCATCTCCTCGAGCTTTGCGGCCAGCTCCCGGAACGAGACCCCGCGCGGCACGGCGAGGACGCGGGTCTCGCCTCCGACGTACCGGACCGCGCCGTCCGGGCCGCAGGGCGCGAAGCAGCCGCCGTGGCTGCACATCATCCTCAGGCGCCGCTCGGCCGCCCCGGCGGGGCCACTGCCGGACGCTCCTGGTGCTGCTGCCGCCGCCATCGGTTGGTCGGCGAGTCGGCGAGTCGTGTGGGTAATCGTGGAGATGAGAGGTGTTCGGCGTGAGTCTCCAAATTTATGGACACGCTACGCGTATTCTATGTATATAGGCGGTGTGTGAGTTCGATTCCGACTCGGACCATGCATGAGGATTCACGTCATGTACGTGCAACCTGGCAAAGCCTCCTTCCCGCCCTTTTTTTTAAAACAAGGTAAAAGATTTGCCGAAGAGAGTTGCCCGGTTAATTAGAGAAAAACCAGACAAAAACCTAGATACAAATCCCAAAGAGGTAAATGCGGACGACCTGGCCACAACAACGCCAAATAGTCGACCGCAACGTCTAGGACATGGCAGCTCCGATTTTGCTGACGAGCTTCACAGAAGAAAGTTGCCAGCCTCGCACCGACCTAGTCCTGCGCAACATCCGGAGAGCACCATCAGCTGAAAACCGCCCTCATGGAGTCATCATTGCCGCAACGGCCCTGCCGCCCGCAGATCCGTCTTCTATGTCACAGTCAGAAACCAACATAGGCACATCCATTGATGCACCGGACCTTCGACATCAAAAGGACAAGCCACGACTCAGCTCTGCTCACCACCATCGTCATTGCCACACGCGTCGCAACGCCACACCAACCTTACCGTCAGCCGGGCACCTGCCGACCGCGATGCCGTGCACGTCAAAAGGGACCAAGATCCCCAAGACGTCACCCCCAAGAGGGAAAACGACGCCGCCGCCTGACCCAACCAGAATCCTGACTTTCGCCTTGAGACCTTGACCCGAGAGTTGAGGATGCCCAAATCACCACGGCGGCGCCTCCATGGAAGAAAGTGACGCCCACAAGCGCCGCCGCACCCTTGCACAGCAACCGCGCCATCGCCATGCAAGGACCACCACCACGCCTCGCTGCCCAGACAGGAGAGACGAGCGACCCTCCGCCAAGAACACCGCGGCCACCACGTCACCCGCGTGAACTCCACCGTTGCCGACACATCAACAACCGTCCCGAGGCCGCCGCCCCAGAGTCCAACATCGCCACGCCAGGCCCGGTGACAAGAGGTTGCCCGCTGCGCTGCAGTCACCGCACCACGCGGAGACAAGACCGTAGCAGGAAACCACCGCTGGCCGGCCGAATTCGACCATACCCGGCCAGATCCGGCAGCGGCCAGCCCTCCCGTGGACCACCATCGCTCCACCGCGCCGTCACACCGAGCAGAGCCGAAGACCTCAAAACAGTTCGATTGGCCACGTTAGAAAAATCTTATACACGTTTGTTGGGAACGTGCTTCAATTTTGTATGTATTCATTATTCCAGTATGTATATGCAGTAACTCTGATCTGCGAGCAAATATTAAAGGGCCTACAATGTAAAATGCTGTCATGAATACCATGTCCCCTTTTCCCTGTCTTCCCAGTTTTTTTTTGTTTTTTTTTTGCGGGGTTGTCTTCCCAGTCTTGGTTATAAGAGATTAACAAACATGAAGAAAAGATATCAGGTGTAGCGCAAACATATTTCAAGTTTCATGGTATTTTAATTTTCTTTGAATCTGTCCGCATAAGGATGGGAGGTATCAGGAAAAGGATGCCCAATGTGCCAAATAGTAAACTTGTGCAAAAATCTGTACCGCTTTTCCTTGTTTTGAAATACCATGCAAGAAATTGGCCAGCTTTTCCTTGTTTTGAAATACTATGCAAGAAATTGGCCATACGATGTTCACACATAGGCTTAGATATCAAGTTTGACCGTTGGAAATACTCTTAGAGATCTCTTTCTCAGTGACTGTAAGATAGTTAGCACAGTAACAGACATGACGTAAATAAACTGCGAGTTTTGTTCGCTTAAGAGAAAATAATGCAACATAAAAATTTCATCTAGAGATGAAACACCCGACGACTTTATCCGTGAGCTCATCAGCACCGACAGAGCTGTTAAAACTACTTTTTTTTAGGCGCTTATCACTATGAAATCACATAGATAAATGATATAAGCATTAACCAAAATAGTTGTGCTGAAATGGATATCAAGGGATGGGTGGTAAAGCTCTGGAAGAAGGATCCATCCACACACGAGAAATGCATGACCTCAAATCGTCGAGGCAATGGTCACACCCATTGTAATTTACTTGTGTCGTATGAGATGAAAAGTGCAGGGGGGAATCTTAGAAAATACCCAAATTGTATAAAGCTCACAGGGACAATCTTCACATGGGATTATCGATTGATATGTGATGATGATGCAAAGTATTGCTTGCAAGCTTCCTAGTTTCTTAATTTCCAACAGAAAGGACCTTCATAATTCACATGGATAATTGATGCCTCGAATTACCCAGGAATTATTAGGACATACTACCCACAAAAAAAATGATTAGGTTATACGATGTTGATGTGTCCTTTTGGAACGTTAAAACCATTGCTGATATTAAGCAGCATATTTGGCAGAAACACGAAAGTATAAGGAAAAGGGAGATAGTAATCATATATACCTTTTTGGATTTATTCCTTTATTACCGGTATATGCAGCAGTTACACAGAAGTATAAGGAAAAGGGTAATAATAATCATATATACCTTTTGGTCATGTTTTCTTCTTTCTATTTCTGCATTTTGTTTTCTTTATTTCTTCACGGTTTTCTTTGGTATTTCTGTTTTTTATCAATTTTCTTTGTTTTCCTCTTTCTTGTTTCTTTGATTTTCTTTGTTTCTTTTCTTCGTTTTCACTGGTTTTTTATTTTATTTTCTATTATCTTTATTTTTCTTCCATTTTCTTTGTTTGTTTCTTGGTTTCCATTCATCTTCTTTGTTTTTGTCGGTTTTCATTGTTTCTAGTTTTTGCACTGTTTCTTCATTTGTTTGTTCCTTTGCCGGTTTTTATTGGTTTTTCTCTTTCCCTTTTATATGGAACAGGAACAGTTTTTTAATACACGTTTAACATGTTTTTGAATACATGGAACTTTTTTCTGTAGACGTTGAATTGTTTTTTTAATACTCCTTAGTCCCAAAATATGTGTCACTGATTTAGTATAAAGTTGTACTAAATAAGCGACACTTATTTTGGGCCGGAGGGAGTACATGATTAACATGTCTTCCAAACATATATTTTCATGTTAACTTTTTTCATGCACATTTTACATTTTTCATACACACCAGAACATTTCTTTATATACACATTTAACATTTTCCAAATAAATGATTATTTTTTTTGAAAACTTATACTTTTTTATGTCTATTTTTTTCATACATATCGTATCATTTTTTGTATACGTCAGGAACATTTCTTAAATACAGGTTTTTATAAATACATGATTAACATTCTTGAAAACATATATAAATTTTTGTCTAGACATTGTACTTTTTTTGCATACATCGGAACACTTTTTACACACACATTTAATATTTCTCGAATACATGATCAACATTTGTTTTATATATATGTTTTGATGTCTATTTTTCTCATACACATTTTACAATTTTCGTATACATTAGCAACAATCTTATGTGTGATGGTAAAAGAAGTTCAAATCCACATCCTCATCCACATTGGTGCCTTTTGCATCCTGCCAGATTACAAACCAATGCCTCTAGGCTATTTTTTTTAACGTCGCCTCTAGGTTTGGAGGCGACATCAAGGCAATAAGAAATATAAAATGTGGTCCCTTTGTCAACCCGAGGGTTACACTCATATCAAGTGTTGCCAAGAAAAAAGATGAAAGAGAAGCATTAGACATGTTTTTTAGGTTCTTATGAGGTCCACAATAGAGGAATGGCACATCGCAGAGTTTTGGGATACACTTAATTGGAGGCTGGCTGTGGGGCTCGGCTTAGAGGCAAGCAAGCCTCTAAGCACTGTGAATGTTCTCAAAACCAGTAATGTTTGGCCTGTTTAATATTCACAAATATGAGTTGTATGTCTAATAAAATATATGGATTGCGCTCTCGTTGTCATCGTGGACTCGCCAACTCTTTCCGATCAGTTTTTCCTTCTTGCTCCTTCCATACATATGCTTTGTTCTAGGATTGGATGTGTATGCCTCAATTGCATAGGCATTTAAACATCCACTCAAAACTGTTTAACTTGTTAACATAGGATCCATACCTTTTTTATTTGTTTCTTTTTCCTGGTGATCCATCCAAACGACAAATATTGCAAAATTGTGCCCTTTCACAATTCTTTGTTTTGCACTTGCAAGCTTTGTCAGATTCTTGTGATTTAATAGTCCTATGTTTCTCAAACATGTGATCCAAAGAGGTCCTAACACTATAAATCCAGAAGTCAATAAATATTTTTCAAGTCATGTATTATCTTGTTTTTTTATTTCTTTCCTTTTTATTTGCAGTAACTCATATGCCATCTCTAAGCGATAATACCACCTACTATGTATGAATACAATATTGCTTGCTTGACACCTAATTTTGCACTTTTTTATGCCTATATATTCCCACCTTTGCTATATAAAGTATCCAAAGATGAAGCACCGGACCAATAAGAAAAGGAGAGCAAGAGAGAAACGCATATAGAGAAAAATCGACGGTCGCAATAAGAGAGATCTGAGTAGCATCACCTAATGTTTATGTTGTATTCATTTATCCATGTTGGCTTAAGGATGGGAGGCATCAAGGAAAGGATTTTTGCACAGTTATCCAAAATTAGACTAACTTGTGGTGTTCTCTAAGAGAAAACATACACCCTAGCAATGCATTGTCCTTTCCTTTTTTGCGGGTAGCAATGCAGCATAGTCGATATAGTTCTTTCGTTTATTGGATTCGTGTTTGCAACAAAGAATCACTTAATTGTAGGTACATACTGGTGTACTCTCACTATCTGGTGGTGGTGGCTCCAAAATACAAAAAAGTACTAATGACTTAATTGGTTGGTGACTAATTTTGTTACTGTTTACCATACTGTTTTTGGTTTACTTGTCTTATCTTGGTTGTTCAAAATCTTAACCACACTTTTCCTTGACGTAGCGTGAAAGATGTGACTAGGAACCAAACAACTCCTTATTGCTCCACGTCTCTCACCAAATTCTCCCGGCCTCAATCGTGCCAGTGACGCTCAGCTATACTAATAACTTCCAAAAAGTCCATACATACACGACCCTGACCCATTCCGAGTTCCTCACCCGCAACCACACACACACGCACCCGTGCATAGAACCCGCACATAGACCTTTCCCCTACCACGTCTCGGCTAGTTAGCCATGGGGGACGCCACAACCCCGGCCCCGCCGAGCACCAAGACGGCGGGGCTGGACGCGCTGCTCCACACCCTTGACTTTGAGATCGAAGAGGTCTCGCCCTCACGGCTCACCGGCCGCCTCGTTGTCATGGACACATGCTGCTAGGTTCTTAATTCTTCCAACTAGTGCCATCTCTAAGAAATAATACCACCTACTATGTACGGCTATGCCAATACATTATTGATTGCTTGGCACCTAATTCTTCACATTTCCTATGTCTATATATCCCCATCTTCGCTGTATAAGCGTCCAAACATGCAACAACGAAACAATAAGAAAAGGAGAACATGAGAGAAACACAAAGAAAAGGAGAACAGAAGAGAACACAATTAGAGAAAAAAAAAGTCTATGATCGCAATAAGAGAAACGAGAGCCACATCACCTAATGTTTCCATTGTCTTCATTTGTTCATGTTAGCTTAAGGATGGGAGGTGTTGGAAGCAAGGATGGTAGAACAAGTCGCAAAGGAAGTGTACCGTGCCGCGCAGGGGTGGAGGCTGCGCGTCCCTAGACTGGAAGGGCCATAGCAGTACTGGTCTTCGTCCTCTGGCAGGCGTTTTGCGTATTCTACGTAGCTTTTATCTTAGTTTGGTGGGCTTTGCTGTTGCCTTTCTCGCTTCCCTGCAAGAGACTTGGTAGTAAGTGCTGTGTTGATTAGTCTAGCTATGTTCGGAAGTGAGACGAATCTGTCTGAACTGGATCTTGATTTCTTTATATGAAATCGAAGGGGGAAATCCCTCTTTTGCTGAAAAAAAGCTTAAGGATAAGAGGCATCGGGAACGGATTTCCTCACTGACACTATAAGCCTCCTAGTCACTGAATTATTTTTACCGAAGCATGATGTATGCTACAGATATTACATTTCATTGATGTAATATCAAGTGTAGCAGAGAAAAGTGATGAAAGAGAAGCATGACACATTTTTTTTAGGTTCATATAAGGTCCACGATAGAGGAATGACACACTATAGAGTTTTGGGATAAACTTAGAGGCTGGTCGTGGGGCTTAGCGCAAGCCTCTAAGCATTGTGAATGCTCTCAAAACCAACAATGTTTTGTCATGCCATTCACAAATAAGAGTTGCCTCTAATAAAATTTATCGATTGTGCTAGCTCTCGTCGTCATTGTGGACTCACCAACTCCTTCCGACCAGCTTAGCCTTCTTCCTCCTCCCATGCATATGTTTTCTCCCATGGACTGGTTTTGTATGCCTCACTTGCATAGGAATTTAAACATCCACTCAAAACTTTTTAACTTGTTAACGTAGGATGAACACATTTTTTATGTGTTTCTTTTTCTTGGCGATCCATCCAAACGACAAATATTGCAAAATTTTGCTCTTTCACAATTCTTTGTTTTGCACTTGAAAACTTTGTGGGATTCATGTGATTTTTATAATCCCATGTTTCTCAAACATGTGATCCCAAAGAGGTCCTAACACTATAAATGGATAAGTCAATAAATATTTTTCAAGTCACGTATTGTCTTATTTTTTATTCCTTTTCTTTTTATTTGCAGTAACTCATATGCCACCTCTAATCGTTAATACCACCTACTATGTATGAATACAATTTTGCTTGCTTGACACCTAATTTTACATTTTCTATGCCTATATGTTCCCGCCTTTGCTATATAAAGTGTCCAAATAAAGCACGCGGCTAATCAGAAAAGGAGAACATGAAAGAAACACAGATAGAGAAAAATCGATGATCGCAATAAGAGAGATCCGAGTAGCATCACCTGATGTTTCTGTTGTCTTCATTTATCCATGCCGGCTTACGGATGAGAGGCATCAAGGAAAGGATTCTTGCATTGTTATCCTAAGCTAGACTAACTTGTGGTTTTCTCCAAGATAAAATAGACACCAGATTCCTTAGCAATGTAGTATTGCGTTTTTTTTTGCGGGTAGCAATGCATCATAGTTGATAGAGTTTTCTGTGTTTTATTGGATTCAACTTTGCAGTAAAGAACCACTAAATTGTAAGTACATCCGGGTGTTCTGTGACTATCTGGTGGCGTTGGCTTCAAAATACAAAAAAAGTACTAAGGACTTGTTTGGTTAGTGACTAATTTTGGCATTATTTACCATACTATTTTTGCTTCACTTGCCTTACCTTAGTTGTTCAAAATCTTAGCCACACCAGTGCTTGCTTAAGGGATTTTGCCACACTTTTCATGTATAGGACATATTGGCTTATTTCTCACAAAAAGAATCTTCGCCTAAATACGGTTAAAATCAAACACGTAGTAGCTAAGTTGATTAAAGTACCTAACTTAAAATGTGACATAGCATGAAAAGATGTGACTAGGAACCAAACAACCCCTTATTGCTCCATGTCTCTCACCAAATTCTCCCAGCCTCGATGTGCCAATAACGCTCAGCTATACTAATAACTTCCAAAAAGTCCATACATACATGACGATGATCACACCCACACACACACCTGCACGAGACCCGGTCGTGACCTTCCCCCTACCACGCCTCGGCTAGTCAGCCATGATGGCAGAGTTGGTCGCGTTGCTCCACGCCCCCTTGACTTCGAGATCGAAGATGTCTCGCCATCGTGGCTCACCGGCCGCGTCATTGTCACGGACACATGCTGCGAGGTTTTTAATTCTTCCAACTAGTGCCATCTCTAAGCAATAATAGCACCTACGATTAATGTCAGTACAATATCGATTGGTTGGTACCTGATTTTCCATTTTTCTGTGTCTATATATTCCCATCTTCGCTATATTACGCGTCCAAACATGCAGCACCAAACAATAAGAGAAGGAGAACAGAAGAGAAACACAATTAGAGAAAAAGAATCGATGATTGCAGGTAGAGAGACGAGAGTCATGTCACCCAATGTTTCCATTGGTCTTCATTTGTTCATATTAGCTTAAGGATGGGAGGCACCCGGGAACAGATTTCTCCACCATCATCCTAAGCTGGACTAAATTGTGGTTTTCTCATCGAGTTCCCTAGCAATGCAGTGTAGGTGACGGCGTTGTTCCTGAGCTCGTCCACCCCATGGAGTATCACTAGGCGTTGTGTGAGTGGATTTGTGTGATGGTGTGAGTGTGTGCGTGTGTACTTGTATTTGATGTTTCTAAAAAAAGTGGTAGATAATCCTATCCTTCTCCCGGTCTTATCGTGCCGGTCACTCTCAGCGAAACCTTCCAAATTGCCTAAAAAAATAAAATTTCCAAAGGCCATGCATACAGGGCGCTGACCCATTCGCAGTTTCCCACCGGCCACCGCACGCGCACGCACGCGTGCACCGCACCCACACCTTTCCCTTCCCCCTACCGCGCGCCTCGGCTCGGCCAGTCAACCATGGGGGACGCCACGGCCTCGGCCTCGGCGAGCACCAAGACGGCGGAGCTGGACGCCCCGCTCAGCGCGCTGGGCTTCGAGATCGAGGAGGTCTCGCCGTCGCGGCTCACCGGCCGCCTCGTCGTCACGGACACCTGCTGCCAGGTCCGTCCTTCTCCCTTGCAGCCGCCTCTACCTAACCCCGACCATCGATCAGCGAGACGCAAACCTTTTTCTTTTGTTTTGTGTGTGTATTGAAAGAAGCCGCGTGTGTTTGCGTTCGTGGCCGGCCGGCCGGCAGCCGTTCAAGGTGCTGCACGGCGGCGTGTCGGCGCTGATCGCTGAGGGCCTGGCGAGCATGGGGGCGCACATGGCCTTGGGCTACCGCCGCGTCGCCGGCATGCAGCTCAGCATCAACCACTTCCGGAGCGCCGCCGTCGGCGACACCGTCCTCGTGCGGGCCGTCCCCGTCCACATCGGCCGCTCCACCCAGGTTATATTAATTCGTTTCCCCTGCTATTTTCCCTGTATGTATGCTAGCGGTTAACTATTGCGCTTAGTCAGACCACTATGATAATTGGAGCTTAAACAAATCATACATGGTGATTTCGCGTGGATCCCCTTCGATTCCATTGTGTTTTTGCACACCTGATTATGCAAGTCTGAATTCCACTTCATTGACACATGGTAATTGTCTGTGGATTTTTTTACTGAAGCAAGCTGCATGCTACAGATGTTAGTACATTTCATTGATACTCTGAAACAACTGTCTGAACTGCACTTTGTGTTAGTATCAAGTTTGGTAGGCAGAGCAATTGACGTGCCTGGTATAAACAAACAACCCGCAACTTGTTCTGTGCTTAAGAGGAGAATAATGCTACATATATATCCTGATCTCATCACTGACATTGAAGGAATTGTTAAAGCTATCCTGTATAAATGTGTATCGCTATCAAATCTGAATGATGAAAGGATGCTAGAAATTAATCGAAATTAATAGTTGCTGCTGGAATGGATTTGAAGGTATGGGAGGTGAAGCTATGGAAGATGGATGTATCCACACAGGGGGAAGGGCCTCAAATCGCCGAGGCAAGGGTCACGCTCCTCTGTAATCTACCGGTGCCGGATGAGATGAAAAGTGCGGGAGAATCTCTTAGGAAATACTCTAAACTGTAAAACTCCATTGATATGTGATTCTGTAAAAGAACATTTCTTGTGCAAACACTGATGGATCAACTCAAAAGGACAAGCTTCAGATGTGCTTCCATTTTGTATCTATCCAGCAATCAAGTAAATTGGAATGTGATTCTATTTCGTATTTATTCATTATTCTAGTATATATTGGCGGCAACTCTGATCGGTGAGCAAATGTTAAAGGGCCTACTATGCAAGGCTATCATAAACACCACAAAATCTACACCACATTTCTTTGTTTCAGAAAATCAGGATTTCAATAGTTTGATCTTAATAATTCTAAAATGAAGGCAACTAAATTTATACACCCTTTACTCGGACATTTAGAGCACTGGTGGTTAGATCATCTTAAGTTATCTACAGTACACTACCAACGATGAATATTAGAGTTTTCAGTTTTTACCTTCTACTTTGATATTTTGGCACTAATCATTTATCAACTTTTCATCCGGAATACCCCATTTAGCAGAAGTTTTGCTAGTTTTTACCTCTGTTAAAGTTTTTTAGGTTGTGGATAGTTCCTCTAGCGGTCCTTTAGCCAGGTAAGCGTTGTGGAACTATGTCCAGTACTATGCAGCACTTGGAAGCAAATCTGGTGAAGAAGAATGAGGTGGAAGCAATGAACAAGCAGTTGCATGATGTGAAGGAGGAGCATACGTACACCTGTCGATCGTGAAAACAATACGTGTTCGCCTAAGCCACTGTACCTATTCGGGTCCGGAAAAAATACACTAAAAGAAAAATTGTGTTGTGGCATTGCCACGTGTACCTAACAGTCGAGACCCACATGATATATCACTAAATGGGGGTAAAAATTGGCAAACATTTCACTAGACGGGGATAAAACCAGCAAAACTCTCGCTTAATGGGGTAATCCGCATGAAAAACTGTTTAAAACGGGTTATTTGTGTCAAAAATCTCAAAGTAACACTACTAGGGAAAAGGCTACTAGCAGCGCGGGTAAAATGGCTACTAGTAGCGCGGGTACTCGCGCTACTAGTATCGCGCTACAGCTAAAAGTTAGTAGCAGCGCGGGTGCACCCGCGCTACTACTAACCTAACTACTAGTAGCGCTCACTTATATCCCACGCTACTACTAACCTAACTAGTAGTAGCGCTCATTTCTTATTTCCCACGCTACTACTAACCTAACTACTAGTAGCGCCCATTTGTTTCCCACGCTACTACTAATAATTTAGGAATTAAAAAAAATAAAAGTTAGATGTAGTATTCATGGTTGGCAATACGTCCCGTGCAAACCAAACCAACGTCACATAACATTCTCAAGATTGCATTTAACATCAGACACACACAATGATCATCGAAAGGTGGGTACCTTCCCTGGTGTTCCATCACCAACCTAAACAGACCACTTCCCTAGATGTATCTACCAAGGCTTGGAGCTTAGACGCCGGTGGACCCGAATCCTCCCTCCCCCCGGACGGTGGGGTCAAGGTCCTCCACCTCGACGATCTCCGGCGTCGAAATCACCTGGACAATCATCTACGCGACAAAGTCCACCGGCTTCACGGAGAAGTCCGCCTCTGAGTGGTTGAAGAGCACAGCGCCCACCGGCCACGCTAGTCAGCGTCGATCACCCCTGTGCCCATGTCGAGAAAGTGAAAACTTGTTAGTACCCATATTGCATCAGTTCAACTAAATGGTATATTCCAATTCACAAGACCCATTAAGTTAAGATTATTTCTCATCTAGCAATTTAAAGGGGTCATGCCGAAAATATATGCTTAATTCCTCACTGGCTATCAAACTAAATGGTCCAAGAACTTTGGGACAATCAACAACCTTTCCACTTGATCTTCGCTAGCTACTTTGGATTCAACAAGAAAAGGAACATTTATTTGAACTGAAAAGAACAAGCAGGCAAGCATGCTATCAATCTTCTGGCTTGAATTTCACAAAATGCACCTGTCAAGTGTACTCTAACAATCGACGTGTCCCATCTCCTCATGATTAAGGACTCTAGCTGAGCCGACAACATGGAGCAAGATGTAGTCGTTTCCAAGCATGAACCCTTGGCTGTCATCCATGAACCTGCAACATCCATCACGCCCATTGTAAAATATGTTAGTTTCAGATAAGAAAAGAACTGAACTCTGAACATATGATGTTATCTAAATCCTTACTTTATGGAGTAAAGATTCCAGGAGATATCATCGGCAGCAAAAAAGGCAATATATTTCACTGATTTTGGTGTTGCAACAACGTATATACTTTATCACATTATAAGTCCTCACACCATCAACTATGACAAAATCTGAGAGTATAAGTCTGGTTACATTCACCCAAGTCCAAACATAAAATTCTGTCCAACATAGTACAGCCCACCTTGATAATTTCATAGGATTTAACATACCAAACTAAACCTGACAAGTGATATGTGTTTAAGTATCTACAGAACAGCCTCTAAAATTTCCATGTTGTATTTCAATACCACCTCTAACAAGGCCTAATCCCCCATATCAAAATACTGTACCCAGGAACATATATTTCGGGACAGCAAGCTAAACTGATGGCTGCCCTCAAATCATGTATTTTGAGGGAAGCTAACTGTATAACAAGTATTGGACTGAATCTGGCGCCTCTAGCAAGACATCCTCCCAAACTAAACTGATGGTTGCTCTCAATTAGTTTGTAATGAAGGGATTTTACTGGATTGCTAATCCCGGGATCAAATTAAAATTGACAAAGGTCAGCAATGACATCAGCTCATGAACATCTACAACTCTAAATTTCTATTTGGTGTACGTCACCTCCACCCAAATCAAATCGATGTCTTCCCTGTTGCAAAACCGAAAGTAAAGTGTCAAGACAAGACAAAATTGGCATGGACTTGTGTGAACAACAGAGAATCAATCGTCGCTACAAGAGCTCATCTTGTGCCGTCGAATCTCGCTCATACTAGACGCACACGCGCACACACACACACTGCACTAGTGAAAAGAAGCAACACCTCAGGGTAATTGGTTTGATGGCCGGGACACGCAGGACATGAGAGAGAGCAGAGTCTCCATGGGGTGTTAGCAGCGGGGTCGGAGCAGTGGCGGCGGCGTCCATGGATGCCTGAGGACCGCAACATTATCGAGTTAGTATCATATCATAGCAAAACATTCTCCGCAGTTGATTGAGCATCAAATAATATAAACTGGAAAAGGGATTCAATGCAATGGTATGGAAAAAGAACGATAGAAACAGGATATCACCACAGACTTTAAAAAGAAATATAGACAGTTGAGAAGTGCTCTAGGATATGAAATAGACGCAGGATATTTTGTTTCTATAACTGAGCCAAGGCAAAACTAGCTTGTAGACTCAGCACCACTTACCAGCATCGCCTAACATTAGTTCATTCTCATGCATTCATATGGCATATCATACAATCATCAATTCCAGCATTCAGTTATGGCACTAGTGGAACATGTAGTACAAATATGTGTCCTTATTAAGCTGCTTCATAGGTTCAAGCGCACTCTGAACATGCAATTGCTGAATATAATAAGTCAGTCCCAGAAACCATGGGTGGATGATGTGACACACCTCACGCATACAGAGCGGGCATTCACCATCGTAAAGCATCTTGATCCTCCAGCTCTGCGACGAACTCCCCACATCCTTGGACTCCGATGCAGGGGACGCCTTCACGTCCGAGTGAGCCTGGCATCTGCGAGCTGCAGATTCAATTCAAAGTTCAGACGCACGTCCATGTCCTGATCCAGGAAATGCGGCTTGAATCGATACAGCAAAGCGGGACAGCAGGAGGCAGGCTCACTCACCATACAACAAGGAGGGGCGTGGGGCGGCGGGATCCGCGCCGCTCCCATCGCCGCCGCCTCGGCGAGCGGGCGCGCGCGGGGCAGCGCCGCTTCCAGGTGGGCCAGCGAGCTCGCCATCGATGCCAGTTGAGTTGGGTCGACCGATCCCTCTCCGTCTCCTACTCCGCATCGGCCGCCTTCGTCTCCTCCTCCTCCTCCTCCTCCTCCGTCTCGGCAGCGACGGGGTCGGCCGCCGGCTGCTCAGGGTCCATCAGCGCGGGTGGGCTCGAGCGGTGAGGCGGCGGGGCTAGGGTTAGGGTTGCGTTTGGGGAGCGGCGGCGCTAATGTTGGCGGGCGAGAGAGAAAGGGGGGAAGGGGGACGGAGTGGACGGGGTCTCGATCAGATCTGGCTCGGGGGTGGATGGAGTGGGAGTGAAGCGGGACGGTTGGTAGCATAGCAGTAGTGCCGGGTGCCCACCTGCGCTACGCCTATCCATCTAGTAGTAGTGCAGGTTTTAACCCCACGCTATTATTAATGTCTGTTGAGGGGGTACGGTGGAAAAAATTTAGTAGCAGCGCAGGTTTTTTGTGGCCACGCTACTACTATGTTGTACTAGCATCGCGGTTTTTCTGCCCACGCTACTACTAATTAGCAGTAGCGCCTATTTTTAAACCTCGCTACTGATAAACTTCTGTGTATAAGGTTTTTCCTAGTAGTGTAAGGGGTAAAACTGAAATTCCCTCTTATTGCTAGATGAGAAGAAAAATAAGCAGAAGACCAAGGACCCTCACAAATGCCATCCATGGAATCAAGGTTGCCAACCGAACCCGTGAGGGAGGGGCCACCACCGCCACTGCCAACCAAACCCTAAACCTGCTACCGCCCAAACCCTAGATCCAACCCATCACTTGTCGCAGGAGCCAAGCACGCCACCGTCTACCTAGGCCAGCCCCGAGCAAGCCACAACCTACTTTCAGCGGGGAGGCCGCCCCACATCAACCAAGGATGTTGTCGTGCTAGATCCAACCGCACGTCGCCGCCTTGAGTACATCGGTCGCTGTGCAGCCTCCGCAACACCACCACTTGTCCACGCCAACCAGTGATGTTGTGCACCGCTCCGCTGTCGCGCCCCACGCCTAGTATGACGCCCTTGCTGGCCAGTCGTGCCCCACGCCGCTGCCATCAAACGAGGGTGGAACGAGAGCCCCGTCGTTGCTCACGTCGATCGGGCTTTGCCCGACAACACATCAAGGTGGTGTGGGGGTGGGAGGGGGGAGCGAGAGGGGAAAGGGGGAAACATGATCTTGTAGTACAACTATGTGTGTTTGGCACAAACTGATGCATATATTTTTTCTTTTTGGTGCACTATGGAGTTTATCTACTTGATGATTCCGCTCTAGAGTTTGGGAGATGGCGCCCTCTAAGAGATGAACCATAAAAAATATTTAGGTACATTCAAAGGACAGTGAATCTGGTTAGTGTACATATGAGTTCTGCAAATTTATTGGTTGGGAATGAGCAAAGCTATGTCAGTATGTCTTGGACTTCAGTATAACATGTTGAACTGAAAATATATCTATATTTACTTTAGTAAATATACATATTAGTCCTGCTCCTAGGCTCTTAGGCATGTAACCAAACTTACTATGAGCCATATGCAACCCAACTGCTATAACCAAAGTGCCATCACATAGACCAAGTGTTGGTTCCAATGAGATCACTGACACCACATTCTGAAACATATATAATTTCATAGTAGTGGCGGTAAGCAAGCAATTATGAAACACCACATCACCCATTTCTATACCAGAATGCACATATACTTTTGCGACTCAATGCATGCTGAACTACTCTCGATGTCTCTACCTCACAAACTGTCGCAACTATGTGATCGTTCTATCAGATTAAATTAGGATATTTTTTCGGTCCATGGAGTTGCGGCTCTGTCCGCCTCCCTCTTTTATCCAATTCAATAGGAGCACTCACACTTCCAGCATGCATATTGGTACAAACAACTAAACAAGGCTCCAGAAGAGCCAAGGCAACCCCAGCAGAAATCTAATGCCGTGCCTTTGCAGAACGTCGACCTTGCTCAAGATCTGGACTTCGCAGTATGGAGATTGGATTTTTTGCTCCTTTGTTATTTTCATGATCAAAGTTGCCACTCTACAGCTGAGGAGGCAGAAGAATTTGGTGATCCTGCAATACAAGTGGTTTGGTTTCTGCCAGCCAGCTTTGATAGTCCTATTTGTGATCTGTCCTATAGTTTGATTGACATTCCTGAAACATGCACATGCGAGGTTGTCAAGGAACTTGATGTGGAGTGTGTTGTATGCTAATATGGTTAAGAGGTTATTTTCGTAAGAAGGATGCTTAGCGTACTAAGCTAATGAAAGAAAAAGGATAATACAGTTGATTACTTACAAATCTGACAATCTTCCCAACATCTCTTTCTACCAATACCTCCTGTTCCCAAAGACATAGAATTGAGATAGTGAAAATGGCAAGGAAAAAGTGGACTCTTCAATGCTAGTGGTTCTCTTTCACTTCGACACATCCTTGCTTTTTGGCCGTGTGTGCTTTCATTTGTTTCACATTTCAAAGTCTATATGTAATGGGCATAATCAAGAATGGGACAAGTGGTAGGTGTTGTATTTAAAATTGGCCCTTGCTAGTCTATAGTGTCATACACTCATACACACTATCAAGATTTCAAGATTCAACACCCATCCATTCCGCTTTACATATTTCTACCTTTCCAGAACCAAAATCCTTGCTAATCAATTGACTCCCAGCCAGTCTAGTATTTCCTACCAATCTTCAGCAAACACCTATCTCATATCAAACATCAATACCACAACCTCCTAGCCCCAATGCATTATGCCTTGCTACAATCCTATTTCCATCTTGTCCACACGCCATCCATCATCGGGTGAGGAAGCATGTAGACAACCCTCCAGAACTCACAGATCAATAATTGTGGACAGGGATAAGATAAAGGAGAAAGACGAAGCAAAACCAACGCATATTGTGCATAAAAAACTTGCAATTTCTCAAAGAAAATAGTGAACACACAACTAGATGTGGGCCACCATAGTCTCTACCCATTGTAACCGGGAGACATACATATGTGAGAACTACGTATATAGTTGAGCATATCGACATGAGATAAATGAAAGAACAAAATGCTAAGGGTGATAAGCTTGGGCATATAATCAACTCCCAGCAGGATCTACAATCATTTTCACCAATCGATGCCTAAATGGGATATAGTCTTGAGAGATATTGACACAAACCAGGAATGAAAGCATAGCAGTCACATCAACTACATCATGCGAAAGTGTGGAAATAAAGGAACTGATGATGCATCTTTAATGGCACAAGAATTATATATATTGAGGTAGCCCTCCTTGCTTTTAAGGACATCGCCCAAAGGGGCATAACCATTAACTAAAAATAATGCCATCCAGATTTAGGAGTAATCCGCACCCTTTTCCGTCTAGGTATTTTCGACATGTCCTCTATCAAAGTATGACTACTTCGTACAAATTATAATTTCTTCTTCTTATTGGAAATGTAACACTCATGTTATTTGCTACCAATATTAAGCATTTGTTTTTTGCCTAATCAACATTGAACCAATGGATATAGGCCGACTAGAATGGTGAAAATGGTCAAGACCAAGGTGGTGACTTGAGACTATATAAATCACACTTCTAAAGATTAATTAGAGCCTAAGTTTTTTTTGCGCCGACTCTGGGTTTGGAGCTAGAATCCAAACAATAAAAAAATGTGGGCCCTTTGTCAATCTGATGGTTACACTCGTATCAAGTGTAGTAGAGAAAACAGTGAAAAATAAGTGAGTCACACATTTTATATGTTTTTATGAGGCCCACGATGAAGGCATGACACACTGCAGAGTTTTGGGATAAACTTAGTTGCTGGTTGTGGGGCTCAACTTAAAGGGAAGCAAGCCTCTAAACACTGTGAATGCTATCAAAACCAATAATATTTGGCCTGTCAATATTCACAAAATGAGTTGCCTCTCTAATAAAATATATTGGTTGTGTTGTCACCGTCATCGATTATATGGATTGTTTGTGTATACCTCAATTGCATACAAATTTGAACATCAACTCAAACATCATTTTTAGACTGGTTCATTTAGGATTGGGGACATTTTTATGGGTTTCTTTTTCTTGGTGATCCATCCAAACGACAAATATTGCATGTTTTTGCCCTTTCACAATTCTTTATTTTGCACTTGCAATTTTGTCAGATTCATGTGATTTTATAATCCTTTGTTTCTCAAACATGTGATCCAAAGATGTTCTATCACTTTAATGCTTAAGTCAATAAATATTTTCCGAGTCATGTATTGTTCCTGCTTTTATTTCTTTTCTCTTTATCTGCAATAACTCATATGCCATCTCTAAGCAATAATACCGCCTACTATGTATGACTAATGCCAACACAATATTGATTGCTTGGCACCTGATTTTCCGCTTTTCTATGTCTATATATTCCCATGTTTGCTATATAAAGCGTCCAAACATGAAGCACCAGAACAAGAAGAAAAGAAGAGCAAAAGAGAAACACAGTTAGAGAAAAAGATGATCGCAGTAAGGACGAGAGTCACATCTCCCAATGTTTTGATTGTCTTCATGTGTTCATATTAGCTTAAGGTTGGGAGGCATCAGGGAACAAATTTCTCCATCGTCAGCCTAAGCAAGGGTAAACTGCGGTTTTCTCTCGAAGAAACCGGACACCGGATTTCCAAGAAAGCCCTCGTAGTCAATGGAGTTGTTCTTCGGTTGGATTGGGTTCACCTCAATGCTAAAACTAACACTCATCCGACTTAACCAAACTTACGTGACTTGAAATGTGGCTAGGAACCAAACAACACATAAATACCTCTATGTCCCTCTTCAGAAGTGCCAGTCATGCTCAGGTACTACTCACTTCCAAAAGCCATACATACACACACGACGCTCACCCATTCCCCAGTTCCGCACCGGCCACGCGAACTAACCTGTGATTGGATGGTTAGAGCGATAGTGGTATCCTCAGCCTACTAGGGTTCAAGTCCTGGTGCTCGCATTATTCCTAAATTTATTTCAGGATTTCAGATGATGTGTTTTCAGTGAAAGGAGACGTTTCCGTCGAGACGATGAGGCGCGTACGATGACTTCGTAAATCTCAAGATAATATGCCGGCTCAGTCTCTCGAAACTGTTCATATGGATAGAGTGTCCGTGTGTGCGTTTATATGGATGAGTGTGTACGCGTATGTATGAGCGCTTACATCTGTACTGTGTTAAAAAGAAAAGATCAGCACCGGCCACCGCACGCGTGCATGGCACACGTACCTGACCGACGAACCCCGGCCGGGCCTCGGTCGGTTACCAACGAACCCCGGTCGCGCGGCGCCATGGGGACGCCACGGCCACGGCCACGGCGTCAGCGAGCATCAAGACGGCGGAGCTGGACGCGCCGCTCCACGCCCTGGGCTTCGAGATCGAAGAGGTCTCACCATCGCGGCTCACCGGCCGCCTCGTCGTCACGGACACCTGCTGCCAGGTCCGTTCTCCTCTCTCGCTACCTACCTAACCCGGTCGTAGGCGGCCGGCCATCGATCAGCCAGACGCAAACCTGTCGTGTCGCGCGCTTTTGTTTTGTGTGTGCACTGAAACTGAAAGAAACCTGAATTGTCAACCTCTTCTCTAGCAGTAGTCGACCACGCAGAATCAAAACCGAGATGGCGATTTCGCCTGGATTCCCTTCGATTCCATTGTGTTTTTACTCACCTAATTATGCTGTTTTTTTTAACTGAAGCATGTTCTATGCTACAGATATTATACTCCCTCCGTTCGGAAATACTTGTCGAAGGAATGCATAAAAATGGATGTATCTAGAACTAAAATACGTCTAGATACATCCATTCCTCCGACAAGTATTTCCGGACGGAGGGAGTATTTCATTGGTACTCTGAAACAACAGTCTGATTTTCACTTCCTTCATGTCTGGTAGTTTGGCAGACAGGCAGAGTAATGAACGTGCATGGCATAAACAAGCTGCAACTTGTTATGTGCTGAAGAGGAGAATAATGCGACACATTCTGATCTCACTGACATTGAAGGAATTGTTAAAGCTATCTTCCATATCAAACCTGAAAGAAGTAAACTATGCTAGAAATTAACCGAAATTAATAGTCGATGCTGGAAGATTTGAAGGTATGGGAGGCACATGGTTTCACGGAAGAGGCCGCCGCCGCCATCTTCAACCGATCCAACTTCAGAGGAGAAACAAGCTTCGTGTGTGTGGTTGATGAACCTTACTATCCAGCAAGTAAGTTGGAATGTGCTTCAATTTTTTATGTATTCATCATTCCAATATATATATGCAGTAACTCTGATCTGTGAGCAAATATTAAAGGACCTACTATGTAAAAGGCTATCATAAATACCATGTTTTCTTTTCCGTGTCTTCCCAGTCTTGGTTATAAAGTCTCCTACAGGAACATAAGAGATCAAGAAACATGAAGAAAATATATCAGGTGCAGCGCAGACATATTGTAAGTTCATGGTATTTTAATTTTCTTTGAATCTATCCGCATGAGGATGGGAGGTATCAGGAAAAGGATACCCAATGTGCCAAATAGTAAATGTGTGCATAAGTCTGTACCGCTTTTCTTTGTTTCACAAAATCGGGATTTCAACATTTTGACCTTGAAATACTACGCAAGAAATTGGCCATACAATGTTCACATGTAGGCTTAGATATCAAGTTTGACTGTTGGAAATACTCTTAGATATCTCTTTCTCAATGACTGTAAGATAGCAGCAGAGTAACAGACATGACATAAATAAACTGCAAGTTCTATTCGCTTAAGAGAAACTAATGCAAAATAAAAATTTCATCTCGAGATGAAAGACCCGACGACTTTATCTGTGAGCTCATCAACACCACTATGCAATCACATAGATAAATGATGTAAGCATTAACAAAATAGTTGTGCTGAAATGGATATCAAGGTATGGGAGGTAAAGCTCTGGAAGAAGGATCCATCCACACACGAAAATCTTAGAAAATAGCCAAATTGTATAAAGCTCACAGGGAAAATCTTCACATGGGATTATCGATTGATATGTGATAATGATGCAAAGTATTGCTTGCAAGCTTCCTAGTTTCTTAATTTCCAACAGAAACGGCCTTCATAATTCACATGGATAATTGATGCCACGAATTACCCAGGACTGATTAGGTCATATGATGTTGATGTATCCTTTTAGAACGTTAAAACCATTCCTGATATTAAGCAGCCGTATTTGGCAGTAACACGAAAGTATAAGTAAAAGGGAAATAGTAATCATATATACCTTTTGGATTCATTCCTTTATTACTGGTATATGCAGCCGTATCTGGCAGTAACACGAAATTATAAGGAGGGAAATAATAATCATATATACCTTTTGGTCATGTTCTTCTTTTTATCTTTGCTTTTGCTTTTCTTTGTTTCTTCATGGTTTTCTTTGGTATTTCTGTTTTTATCAGTTTTCTTTGTTTTTCTCGATTTTTAATGGTTTTTCCTCTTTCTTGTTTCTTTGATTTTCTTTGTTTCTTTTCTTCGTTTTCACTGTTTTTTTCTTTTCTTTTCTATTATCTTTATTTTTCTTCCATTTTCTTTGTTTCTTTCTTGGTTTTCATTCATCGTCTTTGTTTTATATCGGTTTTCATTGTTTCTAGTTTTTGCATTATTTCTTCATTTTTCCCTTTGCCGGTTTTTATTCATTTTTACTTTCCCTTCTCTATAGAACAAGAACAGTTTTTTTTAGTACACGTTTAACATTTTTTTGAATACATGGAACATTTTTCTGTAGACATTGAAATATTTTTTTATTACTCCCTTCGTCGCAAAATATATGTCACGGATTTAGTATAAAGTTGTGCTAAATGACACTTATTTTGGGATGGAGGGAGTACAGGATTAACATTTCGCAAACATATATTTTGATGTTAACTCTTTTCATGCATATTTTACATTTTTCATATACATCAGGAACATTTCTTTATATACATGTTTAACATTTTCCAAATAAATGATTAACATTTTTGAAAACATATAGTTTTTGATGTCAACTTTTTTTTGGTACACATCGTATCATTTTTTGTATACATCAGGAACATTTCTTAAATACAGGTTTAACATTTTTGAAAACATATATAATTTTTTGTCTACACATTGTACATTTTTTGCATACATCAGGAACACTTTTTACATACACATTTAATATTTTTCAAATACATGATCAACATTTGTTTTATATATACTTTTGATGTCTATTTGTTTGCATACACATTATACAATTTTTGTATACATTAGAAACGTCTTTCCTATACTTGTTTAACAATTTTCATTTTTGTGTATAAAGTGATTTTTTATAATAGATATATTTAGAGTATTTTGAAATATAAACAAAAGAAAAATAGAAGTGAAATCTGGAGGCAAATGTTGAAGGATTGTGGTCCATGTTGGGCCGGCCCATTTTGGCGGCCGCCTACGCGAGGCTGCGCTACGTCTCGCTGTAAGCGAGACATACTCGCGCTATGGTAGAGATCAGGAAAATGATTTTCAGGCGAGCAAATGAAAAGAACCATCTGATCTTGGTCTGTTCTACCTAGTGACAGGCATGCTATAAGCAACAATCTTATGTGTGATTGTAAAAAGAGTTCAAATCCACCTCCTCATCCATATTGGTGCCTTTTGCATCCTGCCAAATTACAAACCGATGCCTCTAGGCTATTTTCTTAACGTCGCCTCTAGGTTTGGAGGCGACATCAAGGCAATAAGAAAAATAAAATGTGGGTCCTTTGTCAACACGAGGGTTACACTCATATCAAGTGTAGCCGAGAAAAGTGATGAAAGAGAAGCATTAGACACATTTTTTTAGGTTCTTATGAGGTCCACAATAGAGGACTGGCACATCTCAGAGTTTTGGGATAACTTAGAGGCTGGTTGTGGGGCTCGCCTTAGAGGCAAGCAGGCCTCTAAGCACTGTGAATGTTCTCAAAACCAATAATGTTTGGCTTGTTAATATTCACAAATATGAGTTGTCTGTCTAATAAAATATATGGATTGCGCTCTCATTGTCATTGTGGACTCGCCAACTCTTTCCGATTAGTTTTCCCTTCTTCCTCCTTCCATGCATATGCTTTCTTCTATGGATTGTGTATGCCTCAATTACATAGGAATTTAAACATCCACTCAAAACAATTTAACTTGTTAACGTAGGATCGACACATTTTTATGTGTTTCTTTTGCTTGGCGATTAATCCAAACGACAAATATTGCAAAATTTTGTTCTTCCACAATTCTTTCTTTTGCACTTGCAAGCTTTGTTAGATTCATGTGATTTTATAGTCCCATGTTTCTCAAACATGCATCCAAAGAGGTCCTAACACTATAAATCCAGAAGTCAATAAATATTTTTCAAGTCATGTATTATCTTTTTTTAATTTCTTTTCTTTTTATTTGCAGTAACTCATATGCCATCTCTAAGCAATAATACCACCTACTATGTATGAATACAATATTGCTTGCTTGCTACCTAATTTTCCACTTTTCTATGCCTATATATTCCCACCTTTGCTATATAAAGTGTCCAAAGATGAAGCACCAGACCAATAAGAAAAGGAGAACAGGAGAGAAACACTTACTTGATCCCGTATTACTCCTTCGAACAATTTGTGCGCAAAGTTGAGGAAGTTGGGGCCATTAATCATGTTAGAATAAACTTCTTTCTTCCCTTAAGAGTTTGTTTCCATACTTTGGGGCAGCAAGATCTGAGTCCCACTATGAGGGATCGACCTTGAGAGATCAGCTACCGGCGTCATACTGCCCCCGCAAGGTAAACCCGCCATTTATCTTGGGCACATGCCATCAACACCGCTGTCCCAAATTGCAGTGTTTGTCCCTCTTCATTTGTTATTAGTCTCTGCGATTTCATTCTTTAGCATCTGAAGTGGTAGACCATTTAATCAATTTTCGCGGATAGTCTAGCTCATGTGTTTCTGATCTAAGTGGTGCGACATGTTTTCTTCATTGATTGGTAATGAGATTGTTTCTTACAAAGCCTCAAGTAAGTTGGATTCTTCCCCGTATCTTCCAATTGGCTGTTGATTGATGAGCAAAGGTTGATTTGAGCCGTCTATATCTGTAAGTGCTCACTTGCAACCTTAAAACCAGTGACAAAATTGTTTTGGTCCATGTACGACTTAAATAACCTACTGTGTATTTAACTATTGATGTGCATATGCAAAAAAAAAATTTGAAGCAAGGCAAAATATTTGCCATTTTCATTAATTAAGAAGAAGGTTTAGGAGTTTTGGCCAAAGGCCGAATTACAAAGCATTACTCTCGCGGCATTACATTACTCAATTTTTTTGCTCCTGCCAGGCACCACATGGAAGCCTCCTCTTTGATTTTAGCAACAATCACTCCCACCGGCTCCGCGGTGTTGCAAAACACGAGCATTCCTTTTTTTTCTCGAATACGCACTAGATGTGCGTACTGTATTATAAAGAGAGAGCAGTGGGGTAAAGAGCCCCTCCACGTCAGTGTTTACATGAGACTTACATGCACACGACACCACCCACACCTCCACCACCTATACAGAGCCTAAATTGGTGCTACCTCTGATCTAGCCCACCGTTCTACCGCGGCGAAGAAATCGTCAGTGATCCCTTTCAAAATCCCTGCCTCCTTCCACGCTCTCCCTTCTTTGCATACCCGGAGCAGCACCACGTTTTTGGATGGCAAAGCCCCATCGAAGATTATCGCATTTCGGTGTTTCCAAATTTCCCACATGACAAGAATGAGGATGCCTGCCTGGCTCCGTCTTTTCCGTGATGCACCTCCCTTCTCCGCACACCAGCTGGCCATGCTCATCTCAATCGTGGGAATCCACTCCTTCTTGCCCATGGATTGCAAAACTGTCGTCCAAACCTCTCTCGCAAACACGCATCGCAGCATAATGTGCCCCATGGTTTCTTCGTCCTGGTCGCAAAGGGGGCAACGATCCTGATGTTCAAGCCCAGAATCGGCACCTCAACGGTGCCTTGGCCTTCCATGTGAAATCCGCCGATGGCACCACTTGCCGCCCCCAGAATTTGGCATTATAGGCGGAGTTCGTAGTGAACTCTCCATTGCCGCTCCAAGACCACGTCTCCTGGTCCTGCCGACCTGGCTGTAGCTCCACTTGCACCACCCTCGTCCATATCTGCATATATTCGTTTAGCGCCTCGGCGGACATCTGTGGCCCAACATCCCTTGCCCACATGTGTCCATCCAAGGCTTGGGCGACAGTGCAGTTTAGCCTCGTTCTTTTTTTCACCATGGCATAGAGTTGCGGGCAGATATCCTGCATCCTCTCCCCATCGATCCATTTGTCCTCCCAGAACAGCGCCTCAGTGCCGCTTCCAATTGTCGTACTCATGGCCGCGCGACAGAGCTGCCTTGAAACCTCTGGCACTTTGAGCGAGAACTCTGCCCACGGCCTCGTACTGTCAGTCTTCTGCAACCACGGCCATCGGGCTTGCGTCGCCACATTAAGCCATTTTAGGTTTGGGATCCCAAGCCCACCAGCCCACATCAGCGAGCAAACCTGCTCCCAAGCCACCGCGCATCGCCCTCCATTTGCCTGGGCCTCGGCACACCATAAAAAGCTGCGGCAGATCTTATTCATTGCTTTGATCGTCTTCTGTGGTAGGTCAAGTGCAAGCATTGCATGTAACGGTATCACACATAGAACAGCCTTGATCAGCAACATCCTCCCACTCCGTGGCATCTTTGAAGCCTTCCACCGTGGCAAAGCATTTCCCAGTTGGTCCACCAGACCGGCCAGCTGCGCTGCCGATTGCTTCCGCAAGGTGAGCGGCAAACCTAGGTATTTGCATGGAAAAGTGCCCACCGCACACCCGGAAATCCTTTCAACCCTGTCCATAATCTCAGTCGAGCATCGGATCGGATAAGCAGCTCTTTTGGCCAAGTTAACTCGCAAACCCGAAGCCTCACCAAAGATGTTCAGGAGCGAGACACAAGCTTGCAGATCTTCCTCCCATGGTCGAACAAAAAGCATGACATCATCCACATACATCGACAGCCTGTGCTTCATACCCACCGCCGCTAGCGGCGCCAGCAGTCCCCTCTCGGTCGCCATCTCGAACATACGTTGCAACGGCTCCATGACCAAAATGAATAGCATAGGGGAAATCGGGTCCCCTTGCCTCAGGCCAATGCAGTTTAGGATCGGCCTCCCCGGCGTACCATTGACCAAGATCCGGGTGGAAGAGGTCGCCAAAATACCACAGATCCAATCCCTCCACCGACGTCCGAATCCCATTGCTTGCATGACTTCAATGAGGAAAGGCCACTGAACCGAATCAAACGCCTTTGAGATGTCCAGTTTGATCATTACCGCCGGGCTCTTGAGCGCATGCAGCCTCCTTGCCGTGCATTGCACCAGCATGAAATTGTCATGAATCGAGCGCCCTTTGGCGAATGCACTTTGATGCTTACCCACTAGTGCCGGCAGGTCCACCGCAAGCCTTGCCGCCAGGATTTTGTCAAAGATTTTTATGATACCATGTTCCAAACTCACCGGCCGGAAATCCTTGATGTCCACTGCCCCATCCTTCTTGGGCAAGAGCGAAACAATGGCCTTGTTAAGGGCCGAGAGGCCTCTCATATCTCCCTCAAAGAAGGCTTGAAGTGCCCTCATAATATCTGTCTTGATGATCTGCCAACAGGAAGCGTAAAAACGTCCTGTAAATCCGTCCGGCCCAGGCGCTTTGTCAAGCGGCATTGCCTTTATCACCCTTTCCACCTCCTCCTCACACGAGCATTCCTCTCCTTCCAAATTTCTCACGAGATAAGCATCATTAAAGAGCATGGTAGTTCTTTTCTCCTCAAGTCTCAGATCCGTTTTTCATCACCCTTTGGTATGTTTCGTGGGGATCTTTTTTATTCAGTGCATAAGTGTTGATTCGTTCATGTGTTTAGAAGTAAGAGGTGCAACAGTCTTTTCTTCTTTCGGGATTGCAGAGAGCATGGACCACCGCATGGAAGAAGGAGATGCCATCCTTGACAATCGTTGTCTTTGGCGTGTTGCTGCCATTTTTCTAATCCTTGCACTGCAGGGACCTTAGTCTATCCATGTAGGTCATGCCTTCTAATCAATTTTTTGACTCTTATGTACGAATGTGCTCTTGCATTACTTACTAGATCTTGTTGTATACAATGATCCATTGTCAGCTATACAAAGGTTCTGATTTTAAGACTTTGTCAAGTTCAGTTCAGATTTAATTTTACTCCGCCTCTTTTTGCATGGACAATGTGTGTGGTGTTTAGATGATCACTATGTGAAATTCATAGGCATTGTGAGGGCATGGAGAAAGGATTTAATTTTGATTCTTTTTTTCAGGGTTCAGAACTGTCACCTGCTACACCTACACTACACACGTCGAGAACTTAAAATTAGCAGTCCAAAATTAAGCAGCAAACTTTATTGCCGGTCATCTAAAAATTCAGTGACAACTGCTGACACACGAGCTTCATTTTTAGTAAGATAGTAGATGCAGATGGCAGTTCTACCTCTATGACTGAAACAAGAACTTTCTGACCAAGGGCATACCTACAAGACAGGGGCATACCTTTAGGACAATAGGAGGTCCTCAGGCCGAAAATTGACAGGAGCGGACGAGCTCGCCTGCTCCCGAAATCGCTAGGCGCTCATTCTCAGCGGGATATGGGCCGCGTCAGGTATTGTCGGTGTATAGTTTGTTTGAAAATCCCGTATAAGAGTCGGTCGGACCCACGTGAATAGCAGACGCCGTTTCCAAAGGCAGCGTGCATGTCCTGAACTCATCTGTTCCAATGGCACGCATTGCACGCAAGCCGGTACGTTACGGCCGACCTGTGCATGCCGGCAGCTGTGGATGAGGCACACACGTGACCTTTTTTTGGAACTGACTACTCATTTAGCCAGCCCTATCGCGCTCGCATATCCATCATAAACCAGTTCTCACGTAATATTTGGGCAAAACTTTGCAAAAAATGATAGTATAAAGTACCTTAAAAAAGATGGTAGTATAAAGTTTGTAAATATATATGTGTTTGACATCATAAGTTTAAATTGACATCACAAACTTGAATTCTTGGAACGGCCACTTCTAGTCGTAGAAAGCAAACCAGGCCCAAGATCCTGTCGCTCTACCCGTTGTCCCATGCCCAGACTGCGGCATGAACGTAGTCATGTAAGCCGTGGACAGAACGCCAATGAGCGGTTCTACACACCTGAATCGTTGAGGGGGCTCTGTTTTTAACTTTCTGCATGGCCCAATGAAATATTACTGTCATTCTCTGCAAAAAAAAACATTATTATCATGCAGCGAACAACACTTAATATGTACTTCTGATACAGAGATTTACACGCAACACCTAACCTCACCCTTCTGCATTTCATGGATTTTTTTGGGATAGTCAACATGCAAATATATGAAAAACAAATCCTAAGTCAGATCCAATAATAACACAGTTCATCCACCAAATGCAAAGCAACACCAGGGTTGATGCGGCTGTTACACAGGCAGCTACATTTTTTGGTACACAAACACATAACTTGCCTTACTATACGCAGATTACATGCTTATGATGTGCTGTTACGGCTACCGAACGCTCACCCTACAGGGAAAAAATTGAACTTGATGCGCAGAACGATTGAGCCCACCGGTGAACTTCGCTAAGCGCCCAGGCAGAGACCGTCAAGGTTACCATTATCCACAACATGCAAGACGACCTTAGGATTGTTGCATGTGTTCTTTCGATGACCGCCTGACTCAGCAGTTTGAGCATTTAGACTCCTTAGGATCTGGGGTCAAGTGGTGTTCTTGTGCCCTTGTAGCCGGCATATACCGCAGAACTGTATACGCTTGCTTGTACCGCAACTGGAGCTGCTGCTCTAGGCACACCATTACATTTCTTGCCCTGTGATCATCATATGGAGGCTTATCTCTGCTATTGCATGACGGGAGGCGGATGCGCATGATGCCATGGGCACCGAACCAAAGCCTTCAACTGCGCACACACTGGGAGGCTACGGTTGGCACCCAGAAACCTTCATCGGGGTGACCATGACGACAACCGCCGGGGATGCCGACAAGAGCAGCAGATCCACGTGCACACGAGGGTAGATGCTAGGACCAACCTGCTCATACATCAAGAGAAGTCATCGTTAAAGAAGTATAACTACTTAGAACAAATTTTAAAGCATACATGCACTAAGCATGTCATAAAGGAAATCCCATGAAATGCAGTTTTACAAGTATAATTATAAAGCCCTCATAACCCCAACAAAGTATTTCTCGCCAACCTAATCAATTTTCTTTGCTAGGCCAGGTTTGGTACAAACAGATCTCCGGTGGATACAAACAACCTGAAAGAGCTTCCGTTTATAGCAGATTGAATAAAAACACATTCGGTCTGAGGTTTCTTAACATACTAGCACTGGAAATTCACAACTGAAACAAACACACTGTCAAGGACCGCAATTGAGACCGAAGGGCACTCACCGGTGGGTGCATTTTGCAGTTGAAGTAGGCCACACACCGAAGGACCACCTGGCAAAGTTCTCCCCCACGCACACCACGCGGCGGTTTCTAGTGTATGACTCTACACCCATCTAGCAACATGCTGGAACGACTCAAGAGATGCAAGGATGTTCCCTCCAATCCAAACACTGCAGTCAAATTACAAATATGTCAGACATGCCAATTAACATCTAAAAGATGAATCTCAGCACTACCCCCTGCCCACACTCATTCACACAACACACATTTTCTAGCAGTGCACCCTTCCCTATGGACACAATAAGCTTTACAGTTTTACTCATGGCGATCAGCCAGATTTCAGCCAGTTTTATACCGATTTCAGGGCAACAACATAAAGCGACTCACGTAATCAAAACAGGAAAAAAACCTTTTAATGTCCAATGGCAACAAAGTCAATCATTCAAACTACTCTGCTGCTAACGGGGTCCTAAGAAGAAATAGGAAGGGCAAAGATGTTTTTTCCTCTCTTGGTACCTCACTGCTTCCATTCCACATGCTGGTAGCAACACACACACACACACAGTTGCAGCCCTACAATGATGCACAAGTAGTATATAGACAAAAGTACAACCACTTTGATTTCTTGTAAGAGTCTTAAAACTCTAAACTAACCTACTGAAAACAGATACCCTTGCCAAGACATAACAAGTTGATTTCTGTGCACTGATTTTCATTCCCATAAATTCCCTAACTGGGCTTGGAAGGTGATGCAGAAGTAGAACAGAGCATTTCAATTCCCAAGGAGTTCCTTTCCTTTTATTCCACATGCTTGTGGCAATAGAAGCTACAGCGATGTGCAGGCATACATGGCAAGATCAGTTAATCACTTTGCCTTTGTTACAGTCTTAATTAACCACCGTGCAGAAACTAAACACGATGTTAATGCTCTTGCTATATACGACACAACAATAGTCACTAGATCAAGGAACACAAAAGAAAGACCATGTCACGGCCAAACAGAACCAAATGCGCCTCCTACAAACCAACCTGTGGTATGCCCTCATCCCTTGAAAGCATTTTTCCTTTAAGAAAAAATTCCAAACACACACCATCGAGGACGGAAGCGAGACTGAAGGGCACTCATCGTTGGGCTCCTTTTGCAGTTGAATTGAAGTAGGCCTCACAGTGACAGACTCGGTAGTGATGTTCTCCCATGCGAACACAAACCGCTGTCACGGGTATATGACTTGACATTCATGTGGCAATTATGATAAAACTCCTGAAAAAGTAAGATATTAATTATCTTCAGCAGCTGATCCGTAAATCATAGGTCACATCACTACTTGATTCCAAATCCAATTTCCTAGAAGTACATATTGTAGTAGTTATACGCTTCACCTAATGAACCGAAGCTCCTGCCGAGTTCAGGCGTTACAACAGTTCCAGTCTTCTTTGCATTTCCCCTGATTGTTTTTTCGAGAGTGCACACTCTACCGGCGCATGGTGGCCGTTCAACAAGTGCCCACCCAACACGAACCCAACATCAATTAGATTGTTGCTGTCACATATACCACATTTGTTTTAACTCTGGAGACCGCATCCTCCCAACACACCAGCACGCATTACAGTTTCACTTTTTTTCCAGTAATATCTACTTCCAAGCAGTGGCATTATCACAGGAGCGTCTGCACCACAAGGATTCCAGTAATACAGTCAGCGGATAATTTAGGCATGATTTACCTCTTCGTCCACCATGGTGCCTGCGGGTCGTCCCTACACATTGACTGTTCTGAATCAGGTGCGAACAAGCTGCTTGACGCGCAAGTGTCGTTCAGGTCTGGCTGCCCCGCCGGCGAGGCATCACCAACATCAGCAACGCTGAACTCGGCTACTGCGTCCATCGGACCTGCAACCGGCTGCACCGGCGGCGTGTATTCACCTCACCACCCCAACGACGGAAGAGGGAATCTGTCTTCCAACCGGAAAACGCTACTGAGGTGCATGCCGCAAAATCACTACAGTAGAATCTAAGGCGGGGGCAAAAACCATACCCGTTGACCAGATCTGGTAGGAACTCGAATCCATCTCCCAGCGCCTGTGCCGCCGCCACTGGTTCTATCTCTCCGCCGCGCAAAACAAAACACCCTGACTTCCTGAGGGTATGGTGCCCGAGAGGTCGAGCCGGGTAGGCAGATTTCCTTCTTCTTTCGGGATTGCAGAGAGCATGGACCACCGTATGGAAGAAGGAGATGCCATCCTTGACAATCATTGTCTTTGGCGTGTTGCTGCCATTTTTCTAATCCTTGCACTGCAGGGACCTTAGTCTATCCATGTAGGTCATGCCTTCTAATCAATTTTTTGACTCTTATGTACGCATGTGCTCTTGCATTACTTACTAGATCTTGTTGTATACAATGATCCATTGTCAGCTATACAAAGGTTCTGATTTTAAGACTTTGTCAAGTTCAGTTCAGATTTAATTTTACTCCGCCTCTTTTTGCATGGACAATGTGTGTGGTGTTTAGACGATCACTATGTGAAATTCATAGGCATTGTGAGGGCATGGAGAAAGGATTTAATTTTGATTCTTTTTTTCAGGGTTACTGAACCTGCTACACCTACACTACACACGTGGAGAACTTAAAATTAGCAGTCCAAAATTAAGCAGCAAACTTTATTGCCGGTCATCTAAAAATTCAGTGACAACTGCTGACACACGAGCTTCATTTTTAGTAGAGATAGTAGATGCAGATGGCAGTTCTACCTCTATGACTGAAACAAGAACTTTCTGACCAAGGGCATACCTACAAGACAGGGGCATACCTTTAGGACATTAGGAGGTCCTCAGGCCGGAAATTGACAGAAGCGGACGAGCTCGCCTGCTCCCGGAATCGCTAGGCGCTCGTTCTCAGCGGGATATGGGCTGCGTCAGGTATTGTCGGTGTATAGTTTGTTTGAAAATCCCGTATAAGAGTCGGTCGGACCCACGTGAATAGCGGACGCCGTTTCCAGAGGCAGCGTGGATGTCCTGGACTCATCTGTTCCAATGGCACGCATTGCACGCAAGCCGGTACGTTACGGCCGACCTGTGCATGCCGGCAGCTATGGATGAGGCACACACGTGACCTTTTTTTGGAACTGACTACTCATTTAGCCAGCCCTATCGCGCTCGCATATCCATCATAAACCAGTTCTCACGTAATATTTGGGCAAAACTTTGCAAAAAATGATAGTATAAAGTACCTTAAAAAAGATGGTAGTATAAAGTTTGTAAATATATATGTGTTTGACATCACAAGTTTAAATTGACATCACAAACTTGAATTCTTGGAACGGCCACTTCTAGTCGTAGAAAGCAAACCAGGCCCAAGATCCTGTCGCTCTACCCGTTGTCCCATGCCCAGACTGCGGCATGAACGTAGTCATGTAAGCCGTGGACAGAACGCCAGTGAGCGGTTCTACACACCTGAATCATCGAGGGGCTCTGTTTTTAACTTTCTGCATGGCCCAATAAAATATTACTGTCATTCTCTGAAAAAAAAACATTATTATCATGCAGCGAACAACACTTAATATGTACTTCTGATACAGAGATTTACACGCAACACCTAACCTCACCCTTCTGCATTTCATGGATTTTTTTGGGATAGTCAACATGCAAATATATGAAAAACAAATCCTAAGTCAGATCCAATAATAACACAGTTCATCCACCAAATGCAAAGCAACACCAGGGTTGATGCGGCTGTTACACAGGCAGCTACATTTTTTGGTACACAAACACATAACTTGCCTTACTATACGCAGATTACATGCTTATGATATGCTGTTACGGCTACTGAACGCTCACCCTACAGGGAAAAAATTGAACTTGATGCGCAGAACGATTGAGCCCACCGGTGAACTTCGCTAAGCGCCCAGGCAGAGACCGTCAAGGTTACCATTATCCACAACATGCAAGACGACCTTAGGATTGTTGCATGTGTTCTTTCGATGACCGCCTGACTCAGCAGTTTGAGCATTTAGACTCCTTAGGATCTGGGGTCAAGTGGTGTTCTTGTGCCCTTGTAGCCGGCATATACCGCAGAACTGTATACGCTTGCTTGTACCGCAACTGGAGCTGCTGCTCTAGGCACACCATTACATTTCTTGCCCTGTGATCATCATATGGAGGCTTATCTCTGCTATTGCATGACGGGAGGCGGATGCGCATGATGCCATGGGCACCGAACCAAAGCCTTCAACTGCGCACACACTGGGAGGCTACGGTTGGCACCCAGAAACCTTCATCGGGGTGACCATGACGACAACCGCCGGGGATGCCGACAAGAGTAGCAGATCCACGTGCACACGAGGGTAGATGCTAGGACCAACCTGCTCATACATCAAGAGAAGTCATCGTTAAAGAAGTATAACTACTTAGAACAAATTTTAAAGCATACATGCACTAAGCATGTCATAAAGGAAATCCCACGAAATGCAATTTCACAAGTATAATTATAAAGCCCTCATAACCCGAACAAAGTATTTCTCGCCAACCTAATCAATTTTCTTTGCTAGGCCAGGTTTGGTACAAACAGATCTCCGGTGGATACAAACAACCTGAAAGAGCTTCCGTTTATAGCAAATTGAATAAAAACACATTCGGTCTGAGGTTTCTTAACATACTAGCACTGGAAATTCACAACTGAAACAAACACACTGTCAAGGACCGCAATTGAGACCGAAGGGCACTCACCGGTGGGTGCATTTTGCAGTTGAAGTAGGCCACACACCGAAGGACCACCTGGCAAAGTTCTCCCCCACGCACACCACGCGGCGGTTTCTAGTATATGACTCTACACCCATCTAGCAACTTGCTGGAACGACTCAAGAGATGCAAGGATGTTCCCTCCAATCCAAACACTGCAGTCAAATTACAAATATGTCAGACATGCCAATTAACATCTAAAAGATGAATCTCAGCACTACCCCCTGCCCACACTCATTCACACAACACACATTTTCTAGCAGTGCACCCTTCCCTATGGACACAATAAGCTTTACAGTTTTACTCATGGCGATCAGCCAGATTTCAGCCAGTTTTATACCGATTTCAGGGCAACAACATAAAGCGACTCACGTAATCAAAACAGGAAAAAAAGCCTTTTAATGTCCAATGGCAACAAAGTCAATCATTCAAACTGCTCTGCTGCTAACGGGGTCCTAAGAAGAAATAGGAAGGGCAAAGATGTTTTTTTCTCTCGTGGTACCTCATTGCTTCCATTCCACATGCTGGCAGCAACACACACACAGTTGCAGCCCTACAATGATGCACAAGTAGTATATAGACAAAAGTTCAGCCACTTTGACTTCTTGTAAGAGTCTTAAAACTCTAAACTAACCTACTGAAAACAGATACCCTTGCAAAGACATAACAAGTTGATTTCTGTGCACTGATTTTCATTCCCATAAATTCCCTAACTGGCTTTGGAAGGTGATGCAGAAGTACAACAGAGCATTTCAATTCCCAAGGAGTTCCTTTCCTTTTATTCCACATGCTTGTGGCAATAGAAGCTACATCGATGTGCAGGCATACATGGCAAGATCAGTTAATCACTTTGCCTTTGTTACAGTCTTAATTAACCACCGTGCAGAAACTAAACACGATGTTAATGCTCTTGCTATATACGACACAACAATAGTCACTAGATCAAGGAACACAAAAGAAAGACCATGTCACAGCCAAACAGAACCAAATGCGCCTCCTACAAACCAACCTGTGGTATGCCCTCATCCCTTGAAAGCATTTTTCCTTTAAGAAAAAATTCCAAACACACACCGTCGAGGACGGAAGCGAGACTGAAGGGCACTCATCGTTGGGCGCCTTTTGCAGTTGAATTGTAGGCCTCACAGTGACTGACTCGGTAGTGATGTTCTCCCCTGCGAACACAAACCGCTGTCACGGGTATATGACTTGACATTCATGTGGCAATTATGATAAAACTCCTGAAAAAGTAAGATATTAATTATCTTCAGCAGCTGATCCGTAAATCATAGGTCACATCACTACTTGATTCCAAATCCAATTTCCTAGAAGTACATATTGTAGTAGTTATACGCTTCGCCTAATGAACCGAAGCTCCTGCCGAGTTCAGGCGTTACAACACTTCCAGTCTTCTTTGCATTTCCCCTGATTGTTTTTTCGAGAGTGCACACTCTACCGGCGCATGGTGGCCGTTCAACAAGTGCCCGCCCAACACGAACCCAGCATCAATTAGATTGTTGCTGTCACATATACCACATTTGTTTTAACTCCGGAGACCGCATCCTCCCAACACACCAGCACGCATTACAGTTTCACTTTTTTTTTCCAGTAATATCTACTTCCAAGCAGTGGCATTATCACAGGAGCGTCTGCACCACAAGGATTCCAGTAATACAGTCAGCGGATAATTTAGGCATGATTTACCTCTTCGTCCACCATGGTGCCTGCGGGTCGTCCCTGCACATTGACTGTTCTGAATCAGGTGCGAACAAGCTGCTTGACGCGCAAGCGTCGTTCAGGTCTGGCTGCCCCGCCGGCGAGGCATCACCAACATCAGCAACGCTGAACTCGGCTACTGCGTCCATCGGACCTGCAACCGGCTGCGCTGGCGGCGTGTATTCACCTCACCACCCCAACGACGGAAGAGGGAATCTGTCTTGCAACCGGAAAACGCTACTGAGGTGCATGCCGCAAAATCACTACAGTAGAATCTAAGGCGGGGGCAAAAACCATACCCGTTGACCAGATCTGGTAGGAACTCGAATCCATCTCCCAGCGCCTGTGCCGCCGCCACTGGTTCTATCTCTCCGCCGCGCAAAACAAAACACCCTGACGTCCTGTGGGTATGGTGCCCGAGAGGTCGAGCCGGGTAGGCAGATTTCCTTCTTCTTTCGGGATTGCAGAGAGCATGGACCACCGTATGGAAGAAGGAGATGACATCCTTGACAATCGTTGTATTTGGCGTGTTGCTGCCATTTTTCTAATCCTTGCACTGCAGGGACCTCAGTATGCCTTCTAATCAATTTTTTGACTCTTATGTACGCATGTGCTCTTGCATTACTTACTAGATCTTGTTGTATACAATGATCCATTGTCAGCTATACAAAGGTTCTGATTTTAAGACTTTGTCAAGTTCAGTTCAGATTTAATTTTACTCCGCCTCTTTTTGCATGGACAATGTGTGTGGTGTTTAGACGATCACTATGTGAAATTCATAGGCATTGTGAGGGCATGGAGAAAGGATTTAATTTTGGTTCTTTTTTTCAGGGTTCAGAACTGTCACCTGCTACACCTACACTACACACGTGGAGAACTTAAAATTAGCAGTCCAAAATTAAGCAGCAAACTTTATTGCCGGTCATCTAAAAATTCAGTGACAACTGCTGACACACGAGCTTCATTTTTAGTAGAGATAGTAGATGCAGATGGCAGTTCTACCTCTATGACTGAAACAAGAACTTTCTGACCAAGGGCATACCTACAAGACATGGGCATACCTTTAGGACATTAGGAGGTCCTCAGGCCGGAAATTGACAGGAGCGGACGAGCTCGCCTGCTCCCGGAATCGCTAGGCGCTCGTTCTCAGCGGGATATGGGCTGCGTCAGGTATTGCCGGTGTATAGTTTGTTTGAAAATCCCGTATAAGAGTCGGTCGGACCCACGTGAATAGCGGACGCCGTTTCCAGAGGCAGCGTGGATGTCCTGGACTCATCTGTTCCAATGGCACGCATTGCACGCAAGCTGGTACGTTACGGCCGACCTGTGCATGCCGGCAGCTGTGGATGAGGCACACACGTGACCTTTTTTTGGAACTGACTACTCATTTAGCCAGCCCTATCGCGCTCGCATATCCATCATAAACCAGTTCTCACATAATATTTGGGCAAAACTTTGCAAAAAATGATAGTATAAAGTACCTTAAAAAAGATGGTAGTATAAAGTTTGTAAATATATATGTGTTTGACATCACAAGTTTAAATTGACATCACAAACTTGAATTCTTGGAACGGCCACTTCTAGTCGTAGAAAGCAAACCAGGCCCAAGATCCTGTCGCTCTACCCGTTGTCCCATGCCCAGACTGCGGCATGAACGTAGTCATGTAAGCCGTGGACAGAACGCCAGTGAGCGGTTCTACACACCTGAATCATCGAGGGGGCTCTGTTTTTAACTTTCTGCATAGCCCAATGAAATATTACTGTCATTCTCTGCAAAAAAAAACATTATTATCATGCAGCGAACAACACTTAATATGTACTTCTGATACAGAGATTTACACGCAACACCTAACCTCACCCTTCCGCATTTCATGGATTTTTTTGGGATAGTCAACATGCAAATATATGAAAAACAAATCCTAAGTCAGATCCAATAATAACACAGTTCATCCACCAAATGCAAAGCAACACCAGGGTTGATGCGGTTGTTACACAGGCAGCTACATTTTTTGGTACACAAACACATAACTTGCCTTACTATACGCAGATTACATGCTTATGATGTGCTGTTACGGCTACTGAACGCTCACCCTATAGGGAAAAAGTTGAACTTGATGCGCAGAACGATTGAGCCCACCGGTGAACTTCGCTAAGCGCCCAGGCAGAGACCGTCAAGGTTACCATTATCCACAACATGCAAGACGACCTTAGGATTGTTGCATGTGTTCTTTCGATGACCGCCTGACTAGGATCTGGGGTCAAGTGGTGTTCTTGTGCCCTTGTAGCCGGCATATACCGCAAAACTGTATACGCTTGCTTGTACCGCAACTGGAGCTGCTGCTCTAGGCACACCATTACATTTCTTGCCCTGTGATCATCATATGGAGGCTTATCTCTGCTATTGCATGACGGGAGGCGGATGCGCATGATGCCATGGGCACCGAACCAAAGCCTTCAACTGCGCACACACTGGGAGGCTACGGTTGGCACCCAGAAACCTTCATCGGGGTGACCATGACGACAACCGCTGGGGATGCCGACAAGAGCAGCAGATCCACGTGCACACGAGGGTAGATGCTAGGACCAACCTGCTCATACATCAAAAGAAGTCATCGTTAAAGAAGTATAACTACTTAGAACAAATTTTAAAGCATACATGCACTAAGCATGTCATAAAGGAAATCCCACGAAATGCAGTTTCACAAGTATAATTATAAAGCCCTCATAACCCGAACAAAGTATTTCTCGCCAACCTAATCAATTTTCTTTGCTAGGCCAGGTTTGGTACAAACAGATCTCCGGTGGATACAAACAACCTGAAAGAGCTTCCGTTTATAGCAGATTGAATAAAAACACATTCGGTCTGAGGTTTCTTAACATACTAGCACTGGAAATTCACAACTGAAACAAACACACTGTCAAGGACCGCAATTGAGACCGAAGGGCACTCACCGGTGGGTGCATTTTGCAGTTGAAGTAGGCCACACACCGAAGGACCACCTGGCAAAGTTCTCCCCCACGCACACCACGCGGCGGTTTCTAGTATATGACTCTACACCCATCTAGCAACTTGCTGGAACGACTCAAGAGATGCAAGGATGTTCCCTCCAATCCAAACACTGCAGTCAAATTACAAATATGTCAGACATGCCAATTAACATCTAAAAGATGAATCTCAGCACTACCCCCTGCCCACACTCATTCACACAACACACATTTTCTAGCAGTGCACCCTTCCCTATGGACACAATAAGCTTTACAGTTTTACTCATGGCGATCAGCCAGATGTCAGCCAGTTTTATACCGATTTCAGGGCAACAACATAAAGCGACTCACGTAATCAAAACAGGAAAAAAAAGCCTTTTAGTGTCCAATGGCAACAAAGTCAATCATTCAAACTGCTCTGCTGCTAACGGGGTCCTAAGAAGAAATAGGAAGGGCAAAGATGTTTTTTTCTCTCGTGGTACCTCACTGCTTCCATTCCACATGCTGGCAGCAACACACACAGTTGCAGCCCTACAATGATGCACAAGTAGTATATAGACAAAAGTTCAGCCACTTTGACTTCTTGTAAGAGTCTTAAAACTCTAAACTAACCTACTGAAAACAGATACCCTTGCAAAGACATAACAAGTTGATTTCTGTGCACTGATTTTCATTCCCATAAATTCCCTAACTGGGCTTGGAAGGTGATGCAGAAGTACAACAGAGCATTTCAATTCCCAAGGAGTTCCTTTCCTTTTATTCCACATGCTTGTGGCAATAGAAGCTACAGCGATGTGCAGGCATACATGGCAAGATCAGTTAATCACTTTGCCTTTGTTACAGTCTTAATTAACCACCGTGCAGAAACTAAACACGATGTTAATGCTCTTGCTATATACGACACAACAATAGTCACTAGATCAAGGAACACAAAAGAAAGACCATGTCACAGCCAAACAGAACCAAATGCGCCTCCTACAAACCAACCTGTGGTATGCCCTCATCCCTTGAAAGCACTTTTCCTTTAAGAAAAAATTCCAAACACACACCGTCGAGGACGGAAGCGAGACTGAAGGGCACTCATCGTTGGGCGCCTTTTGCAGTTGAATTGAAGTAGGCCTCACAGTGACAAACTCGGTAGTGATGTTCTCCCCTGCGAACACAAACCGCTGTCACGGGTATATGACTTGACATTCATGTGGCAATTATGATAAAACTCCTGAAAAAGTAAGATATTAATTATCTTCAGCAACTGATCCGTAAATCATAGGTCACATCACTACTTGATTCCAAATCCAATTTCCTAGAAGTACATATTGTAGTAGTTATACGCTTCACCTAATGAACCGAAGCTCCTGCCGAGTTCAGGCGTTACAACACTTCCAGTCTTCTTTGCATTTCCCCTGATTGTTTTTTCGAGAGTGCACACTCTACCGGCGCATGGTGGCCGTTCAACAAGTGCCCGCCCAACACGAACCCAGCATCAATTAGATTGTTGCTGTCACATATACCACATTTGTTTTAACTCTGGAGACCGCATCCTCCCAACACACCAGCACGCATTACAGTTTCACTTTTTTTTCCAGTAATATCTACTTCCAAGCAGTGGCATTATCACAGGAGCGTCTGCACCACAAGGATTCCAGTAATACAGTCAGCGGATAATTTAGGCATGATTTACCTCTTCGTCCACCATGGTGCCTGCGGGTCGTCTCTGCACATTGACTGTTCTGAATCAGGTGTGAACAAGCTGCTTGACGCGCAAGCGTCGTTCAGCTCTGGCTGCCCCGCCGGCGAGGCATCACCAACATCAGCAACGCTGAACTCGGCTACTGCGTCCATCGGACCTGCAACCGGCTGCACCGGCGGCGTGTATTCACCTCACCACCCCAACGACGGAAGAGGGAATCTGTCTTCCAACCGGAAAACGCTACTGAGGTGCATGCCGCAAAATCACTACAGTAGAATCTAAGGCGGGGGCAAAAACCATACCCGTTGACCAGATCTGGTAGGAACTCGAATCCATCTCCCAGCGCCTATGCCGCCGCCACTGGTTCTATCTCTCCGCCGCGCAAAACAAAACACCCTGACTTCCTGAGGGTATGGTGCCCGAGAGGTCGAGCCGGGTAGGCAGATTTCCTTTTTCCTGTTGCGACGCCGTTTGGTCACGCCGGTACCAGGGGCGCACGCATCCTGTACTAATGGCCTTCCGTCACGGCAATGCCTTAACTCCGCTGAGCTGATCGTACGGGCCCACTACCATATATGCACTATTCCTTCTGCATATATGAACGAAGTATTTCCATCCGCCATAACTGCCAACTCCGACGTGACAGGAGCGCGCGAGCTCGTGAGCTATATCGCTGCTCTCCTCGTCCTCAGGCACGCATCACACATTCACCAAAGATATTGGTACATAGTGTGTGTGTGTGTGTGTGTGTTTTAGCATATTAGTACTAGCATACCTGCAGGAGGTCCTAAGTTTCTTCAGTTCTATACAAATTTGAGTTGGTATGTAGTGTTGAGAGGATCCTAAAATATTGTACTACATAATCTCTTTCTAGGTTCGTGAAAACTTGTACTCTTCTGTTGAATTTCGCATTTTGGTCGAGCTGTACTGCATCTTTCGTTGTTGTCAGCCTAGAATTATATCGCATTTTGATCTTATACGGGCAGATTCATAATTATGCCTTCATACTAATTTGACTGCATGATTTTAATTAGTGGCTGCAATATTATTTCATGGTCCACAACAGAACTGAAGGTGTCAAAACGAAACTTTTCTTCTTCTGATGTATCAAGGTATTAAGCAACCAAAAATTTTAGTATATAAATTGTTATGTTTAGGATGATAACAAAGAGTGTTGCCTTGAAGATCCTTTTAGATTTCTACTAGGCGGCCTTTGTATATACAGATATTCCAGTTTATTAATTAATGCTACCGGCGGTGGTTTGGATTGGCTCATGACCTTATGTTGATGTCCATTTATATCTGAGAACTAAGGGGTCTATTTTTTTAACCATGAACCAATTTAAGTATCAAGTCCATTTTTTGTTGGTTAGATGTATCACTGTTCTAACTCCGTCTATGTCTTTTAGGCATAGCCGGTCCCAGGCCCGGGTAAAGGAGGAGGGTTGTGATAGGTTTGACGAGCCAACGTAAAAACTAGCCAGTCTCATGAGTATGAAACCCATTTGAGCGAGAGTAGTACTAGGATGGGTGACCTCCTGGGAAGTCCTCGTGAAAGGGTTTCATACATAAGGGTTGTGATAGGCTTGACGAGCCAACGTAAAAACTAGCCAGTCATTTGGATAAGCAACTCATTTGGTCGAGAGTAGTACTAGGATAGGTGACCTCCTAGGAAGTCCTCGTGAAAGGGTTTCATATCTAGCCTACCCCAACTTGTTTGGGACAAAAGGCTTAGAAGAAGAAGAAGAAGAAGAAGAAGAAGAAGAAGAAGAAGAAGTTGTATCACTGTTCTCCAACACCGAGCACTAACTGATCATCCATCTATCGATTTAGTTTGCTTTTTCTTTTGTTAGTTCTAGCTAAGTAAAATTTGTCTGAAGCTTTGAACCTTAAACAACGCCCGTGATTTGACTCTTGGTGCTTGTGAATTCTGAATGAAGTACAAGCAGCCAATCTTTCTGAATGAATTTGTTGATGATTTGCATGGTTATTCTTCATTCTTGGTGCATGGCTATTCTTGGGTTTGAGCCTTAGGCATGAAGCATTGCACTGTTTTGTGAGGCATTTAAACTGAAATCATTTATCCATTTTATTCAGAAAGTTCATCCCAATATTTTGGACCACTACTGTATTTCTATTTCGACAACAATTTTTTTTTCAACTTGCCGTGCGTCAGTTCACCAACAGTACCGAGACCATGCAACTTGGAACATCAAGTAAGAGCATATCCATGTTTACTTATTATATCCTTTGAGAAAGCTATGAGATTTACAAACTGAAAATATGAATTGTTCGAACAATGTTGTTCTGTTATGGTTGTAGTTGTTTGAGTGGTATTTTTTCAACTGTTTAAGCATATATATATTTATTTTGCATCCAGTGCAACGCATGAACACTTTTGCTATACATTACAGATGAAATATAATATTCCCAAAAATGTTCGTCACCATAAAAATGAATCCAATTTTAAAAATATTCTTGTTTTAAAAAAATACATCCAAAAAAGAAATACTCGGTGTAACCTTATCTCTGGCGTTTGCAAAATTTGGATTTAAAAAGGTGTTGCATAATGGCACGTGGTGCAAGTTATATTTAATATTCACCCGGTGCAACGCACGGGCATTTGTACTAGTAGTAACAGTACTCACAAAAGTACGGGCGGCTAAGCGTTGCCTTTGTTAAAGGTTGAGCATACACCTGGCCGAAACCAGCACTAGCAGAAGTTCAGCTCGAGCAAGCTTTTGCGTCCTGTGTCCAACAACAAAGGACTTCACACAAGTTCCACTTGTTTCATTGAAGTGACAGGATGGCCCATGTGTGGATGAATCCCAATCTAAAATATCTGAAATTCCAAAACAATGCCCAACACAAGGTTCAGTCCCACATTGCTAAGGCAAAGAGGTAGATATCAACTTATAAGGTGGCTAGGTCGGTCTCATGTGATGTCGTAAAATAGTACAAACACATGTTTCAAAAAAAAAAAAACTACAAAGCCACATAGTAGTGTGTATGCTCGCGTGAATTGCGACTTATACAATCATTATGTTTTTGGTGTGCATGCACGTGTCCTGCCCAATGACACTGAGAAAACGTAAGTAACGTCTCCATCTTTGGTTCTAGCTTGCCCTAGAGCCATCCTACCGCCCTTCAAGGTTTGTGATGGTCAGCTCGGCATTGCCGGACGTGTCCTCCTGCACGTCCAGAAGATCCCCCAGAGAGCTCACAGGCATGCAGACCACCGGCCGAAGCGGCCGTCCCGGCACCTGTTGGTGCGACAACATGGGTATTACGGAAGCCATTTGTGGTCGTTGGCTCGGGCTCTCTTGAACGCACAGTAGCCCTACCTGGATGCATGTCGCGGCCTGCTCTAGCTCCGTAGGGCAACAGCTGTCCCGCTCGGCGGGGTCAAGGAGCTCGAGGCTCTTGTTTTCTTCAAATAGCCCCCATGTCTGCACAAAGATTATTATGCTTGTCAATGCCGTTGTGGGATTCAAACAAACGGGGTTAGGACTTTGGCCGTCTTGGCATGGTATTTTGACATCAGATGAAATTTATAAACTCACACAAAACTCGTTTTGACTATTTTGAATTCAGTTGCAAGAGGCAATTGACTGCTTACATGAGCAATGAGGTTGAAACTTCGTTGGTTCCTCCTGCCACTAATGATCTCCAGCAACAGCACACCGAAGCTGTACACGTCCTGCATGAACGATACCATGCCATCCATCGCATACTCGGGTGACATGTAACCACTGCAGCCACACATGGGCAACATACAAAATCAGTTAGGGAATTCATCGTGGGTACACTTGAAAAGAAACAAAGAGTCGACGTAACTATAATACTTGTCCACTGTTTTTGTTATATAAGGTTTCAGTTCTTACTATGTCCCAATAATCCTTTCCGTGACCTGATGGTCGCCGATGCTGCTGAACAGCTTGGCGATTCCGAAATCCGATATCTTGGCCACCATCTCCCGGTCGAGGAGAACGTTGGCCGCCTTGAGATCTCGGTGGATCATCGTGTGCCTCGAGTCCTGGTGAAGGTAGAGAAGCCCTCTGGCAATGCCGAAGATGATGTCCATCCTAGTCTTCCAGCTCAAGGTGGCGCGTCTCCTCGGATCTGTTGGCGAATCACACAATTGTATTTCTCATCATAAATGGTAGTAACCGGTATACTGCAGCCAGTCAGACATGTCATACGTACCAAAAATGAAGGTGTCCAAGCTCTTGTTGCTCATGTACTCATAGACCAGTATCCTCTCAGAGCAGTGGATGCAGTAACCGAGCAGGCGTACGAGGTTGCGGTGCTGCAGCTTGGCGATCAGGTCCACCTCGTTCTTGAACTCCTTCAGACCTTGCACACTATTTCCTGCTGATAGCTTCTTCACTGCAACTTCCTGGCCATCTTCCATTTGACCCTAACAAAGAAAATCCAGGTAAGCAATGAGACATTTGTCATATAAGTACAACATGGCGTGTTCTATCCGCATGTTATCTGTATGAGCATAGGAAATTTTTTGTCTGATTTGACATGGGGTTTACAAGCATTATCACCTTGTAAACACTGCCGAAGCCACTGCGCCCTATTTCATTTTTGGGGCAGAATTCATCGGTGGCGGCTCTAAGGGTTTCGAGATGGTACGTCGGACACTCGCCTCTCGCCATGTCATCAAACTTGGTGACTGAACAATGGAGAAGGAAGCCACAATATATGAGCAGTAGTAGTAGTTTCATGTTATCCTAGTGAAATAAACTCACCAAGGAAGCCGACTCACCTTGCTTACTGCGCTGCCGGATCTTTCTCCAGATCACGAGGCCAAGCGATAGTAGAAGCAATGCAAATGATGTTATCACCGCGGCGATGATCACGACGAGCTTGCTGGTCTTGGTTGTCTCTGAAATTAATCAAGATGCATGTGCAGTGTAAACGCACGAAAAATGTGTACTCCTTAAGCCATTATACTAGTATAAGGTGCATCATAATGTGTGAGCTTGACATCTTTGTCATGGTGTAGGATTGGCAAGGTCCTTACCTCCAGGCACTGGAAATATCATTCTGTTCATGAACAAAAAGTCTGATTTCTTGACTTCAACCAAAAGTTACAAAATGAATTGTTTTTGTCTAACTCGTAACTCAAAAAGTCTGATTTCATGACTTCAATCGATAGTTACAACATGAATTATTTTTGTCCGATTGGTTACTGAAGTCAAACTAAAGGAGTTGTAATATCTCTACCCCTACCATTTCGTGATGATGGCCTGTTGGTCATCCACTATTTCTGACCATCCTATTTGCATCTAACATATGTGAAATAAGTTGTGTCATTTTTGTAAAAATACCCCTACCACTCCACTTCACATGTGCAGAAAACCTCTTAGTCTAATCCTACCTCGTCCGAACAGATGAGACGAATTGATGTAAACGAAACAAATTTGAATAAAACTTGGGTGAAACATAACATTCCAGAGTGATATATGCTGAAACTAATGTGATTTTTTTTTAAAGTTTGTGATGATGTATTAATCTATTTTGGATTTTGGATCCAAGCAAAGATAGTGTATAGAGTGTTCAATTACCTAGATGAAGGTCAGACATTGCCAGCCTGACGAATAGATCCTGGCCGTCGTCGACGAAGCGCGTGTCCATGAGCTCGCCGAACCACTGTATGCACCCGGTCCCGCCGCCACGGATGTCCGACGCGGCGTACGCCGTGCACGAGCAGTTGGACAGGCACCTCCGGCCGCACTCCGCGAGCGAGCCGCCAGCGTCCACGCTGCAGCCGTGCGTCTCCGGCAGCTTCACTCCACGCAGGGTGTAGAACCCGTCGCCGCCCCCGCACTGCAGCGCCGTGCTGCGGGCGCACCCGCCGGACGCGTTCCGCATGCGCCACTCCGCCGGCGAACTCGGGATGAACCCCCTGATGCAGCCGCACACCACGGCGCCGATCGCGTTGCACACGCCGAACGGGCCGCACGCACCGTAGACGTCGCACTGGTCCCTCGGCCCCGACCAGAAGACCCTCCACACAAGCGCCGCGTTGTCCCAGACCATGCGCTGAATCGCGCCGGACTCGGTCAGGACCATGCGGGACACCGGTGAGCCGACGCGGTCGCGGTACACATACGAGACCTCGTCGGCGGTATGGGTGAACTGGGACTCCACCAGGCCCTCGAAGGTGGTCATGCCCAGGCAGCCGCTGAACCGCACCCCGTTCCACGGGCCCGTCCGGTACGTCTTGCGCCCTTTCCTCCACACGTGCAGCTCCGGCGAGCCCCGGGTGTCCATCACGTAACGGAAGTCGCCGGCCGACGGGTCGTCGGTGCTGCGCCACGACGAGGCGGACCACACGGCGCCCGTCCGGAGGTCCTGCCCGGCCCGCGACCCGGAGAGGAACGTGTTGGTCGGGTGGTCGAAGCTTTGCCACTGGACGGCGCCGGCCGCGTCCGTGAGCACCAGGTTGCCGTCGTCTTGGAGCCGCACCACCACCGCGGCCGAGGAGTTGGACGACCAGATGGTTTCGTTATTGCTGGCGGCGTCGAGGAGCACGAGGGCCCCTCGGCCGCTGAGCGCGACTACGCCGGAGGACGAGGCGTCGAGGGGGCGATCGCGGTTGGCGACCCAGACGACGGCGTCCGGGGAGGTGGTGAACCATATGCCGAGAAACCACCTTGTGTTGTTGGCGACGGAGAAGAGGCCCAGCTGGAAGGCGCCACCGGGCGAGGCCAGCCTCTGGCCCCCGCCGATGGCCCTCTGTTGCGTCAACGTGCTGTCGGCGATGGCTGGGGCAGTGAGCAGTAGCACGGACAAAAAAGCGAGCAAGAGCCGGTGGCGACTCTGGCTCGGCCTCATGGTCTTGCGCGCGCGCAGCTTCACCGGGAACGGGAGAGGGCCGCAATCAAGAATTCCTGGTTAGAACTCCCGCTCGCTCAGCGCTACTGCAGCATGGTGATATCGCGCGTGATTTAGCGATTTCACACTGGAACTGGGCCGGCTGCGATCAAGAATTCTACTCCAAAAGCTTCGAGTATAAATCTGTGGCGCGATACACCAGTAATAATGCTAACTGTCGGTATCAAGCTGTGTGGGGGTTGGGTCAAGTGGTTAGGTCATTTCTAATCCATCTCCTAAAAATAAAGGAGTAAACATCGAGTAAACCTTAGGGGGTATATTTACTCCACTAAGAGCATCTCCAACAGCCGCACGCGCTAAAAAAACGTTTGCAGAACGCTGTTCGCGAGTTTTTGCACGGCGAGTAGCGCTTGCTCCAGCGCACGACGAGCCGCTCGAGCAGGTGCTGCAAAAGAAACTGCGCTATACACACAAAACAAATAAAGACATAGATAAAAAAAGTGATACATAGATAGTTCATCTAGCATAGATAGATAAGATACCAGTCCGAAGTAAAAACTACGGAGCAACTAGAAACTACTCCGAGTCGTTGTCCTCCTCCTCGCTTGTGTCGTCCGACGTATCAAGCCACGCATCTTCCCACCGCTCATCGTCGCTACAAAAGAATGATGTCGCTCCCAGATCGCACTACGATATCGCCAGTGCCTTCCGACAACGCCTGTCCGCCCGTTCCGCGCGCCGCCTTGCCCTCCTCTCCGCCCAGAAGGCGGCGTTCTAGTTGGCGACGTCCTCCGGGTGGCGCTGACGCCACTCCGCCATGGCTCGCTCATTCGCCTCGGCGATGAGGAGGCGGCGCTGCCGCGGACGGTGTTCCTAACGGTCGGCGTCAGTTATTAGCCACGATGGAGGAGCGACGGCCTTGTTAAACTGTATAGTTCTTAGATACGGTTAGTATCTAGGGTTGTAGTTATCTTGTATAACAACCTGTACTTATCCTTCTGTAAACCCTAGCGGCAGCCCTAGAGGCGCCCTATATAATGATCCTGAGGCCACCGCATTAGGTGTGTCGATCCAATCTCTCTTTCCCTTGCTTCACATGGTATCAGGCCACCCCGCGTAACAGCACGATGGGTTCTCCTTCCTCCGGCGCCATGACCTCCTCGGCTCTCGCCTCGCTGCCCATGCCATCTGCCCTCACGGCGCCGCCGTCTTCCGTTGTTCCCCAACCCTCTGCTAGCCTCATTACCGCCAAGCTCACTTCCTCCAACTTCCTTCTCTGGAAAGCCCAGATCCTCCCCCTCCCCTTCGCATCGCCGGTGTCACCGGCTATGTCGACGGCACCACCCCTACCCCTCCTCGCCTCCTCCCAGCTGATGACAAAAGGGGTAGCACGCTCCTAATCCAGAGTATGCCGTCTAGTTCCGTCAGGATCCAATCATCCCGAGCTACCTGCTCTCCTCGCTCACTAACGACGTGCTTCAGCAAGTCCATCTCTTTGACACCTCTCGCGCCATCTGGGCGCATCTCAAGGAGATGTACATCACCCATTGCCATGCCAGCATGGTGCAGATCAAGATGGACATGATGAACTTCTGCAAGGGAAACCTCTCCATGGTGGACTACTTTGCCAAGATCTGCTCCAACGCCGATCAGCTCGCTGCCGCGGGCCGTACCATGCGAGAGGAGGACATCATCACCGCGTTCATCACCGGACTCGACAGCGACTACGAGCCCCTCATCACTGCTATCACGACCCGCATCGACGTCATGACATTGGGAGAGCTCTACTCCCATGCCATCTCCTTTGAGCGCCGCCGCGAGTATCACGTGGCTCGTCTTCAACTCCATACCGGCGGCTCCTCCGTCAATTATGTCGCCCGCGACAACAACAACAACCGCGGCGGGTATCACGGTGACCGTGGTGGTGCTGGCAACCGCCAGAACCAGAACGACAATCATGGTGGTGACCGCGGTAACCACGGTGGAGGTGGCGGGGATGCACGACTCTAGTGCCAACTTTGCCGGGGACCCGGGCACTATGCCTGGGAGTGTGCTCGACGCTACAACCACGCTTTCCAACCTTCACACTCCAAGATGGCGGGTCTAGCCGCTGCTTCACCACCATCCATCCTCGGCGATCCTACTTGGTTCAGCGACACGGGGGCCACCGACCACATCACGTCGGATCTGGACCGCCTCACCGTGAGGGAGAAGTATCCTGGAAGGGACCGCATCCACACTGCTGACGGATCAGGTTTGCACATAGCTCATCGTGGTCATGCCCTCCTCCCTACATCCTCTGCCAATCTTAAACTGCGCAACATATTACATGTTCCCAATGCCGACAAAAACCTTATTTCTGTTAATCGCCTTGCCATTGACAATCATGCTTATCTAAAATGTTATCCTGCTCATTTTCTTATGAAGGATTTGACAACCAAGAAGGTTCTTCTTCACGATAGATGTGAAAATGGGCTCTATCCCATTCGGCCTTCACGATCCCATGTCCTGTCTTCAGTTAGGCTCTCTGCTGAAGATTGGCATGCTAGACTTGGCCACCCGTTCACACAAGTTGTTCAACATGTTTTCGCGTCCAATAAATTAGCATCGTCAAGTCCGGCTTTGACCCATGTGTGTAATGCTTGTCAACAAGGCAAAGCACATCAGCTACCTTTCCCTAGATCTTCGAGTGTTTCTTCGTTTCCTTTGAAACTTATTTTCTTAGATGTGTGGGGACCTGCCAAAACTTCCTCTGGTGGGTTCCAGTACTATGTGTTCATTCATTGATGATTATAGTAAATTTGTGTGGATCTATCTTCTCAAACGAAAGTGTGATGTGTTTGACGTCTTTCATGATTTTCTTGCCCATGTTGAACGCCTCCTATCTCGTAAAATCATGTGTATTCAATCAGACTTGGGTGGGGAATACAAAAAACTTAGCAACCGATTTTTTTCGGCAACTTGGCATTGCTCACCACGTCTCTTGTCCACACACACACCAACAGAATGGCTCGGCCGAAAGGAAGCACCGTCACATGGTTGACATGGGTCTCTCCTTATTATCGCATGCATCTATGCCCCTCCGTTTTTGGGATGAGGCGTACCTGTCTGCATGCTACCTTATCAACCGACTACCTAGCCGCGTCATTGGCAAAATGAGTCCCATGGAAAAATTGTTTTCCACCAAGCTTGACTACGTATCTCTTCGCACGTTCGGGTGTGCATGTGTCACGACCGGTTTTCCGGGTATTAATTTCCTAGAAAATGGCCTTTGTGCTCACCAGCCCCATGATTACTTTTAGCTGATGAGGCACCAACTTGATACAGAAACTCCAAACAAAAATACATAATATGTAGTACAAGACCATTCTGGCCTATGAGTACAACACAAGGTTGCTAGTGGTTGATGGCGGAAGCGGTTTGTGATACATCAGCGTCTATGGGACTCCGTTTCCCACAGGAACAGCTGATCAGGATAACTCCTATCTTCGCGAGGCTGCTAACATCATTGCGTAGGCTCCGGGGCTGTCATCGCAACCCTCCTCTCCGTGCAAGAAATCTGGCCAAGACAATAGCCAGGGACAAGCCAGTGAGTACTTTGAATGTACTCACAAACATTATGAACACAGGTATAATATATATCAGATGATAATCATGCTCAGAAATATTCTATAATCACAACGTCAATCACAAAAGTAAAACCCATGATGCACACAGACAGGTTATTCATAACTTGAATATACAATAATAGAATAGGAATAGAATGCACCGATCGGGTGTCTGAAGCGACGCCTCGAAAGGATAATAATTTAAAGCATTCCATAGTTGGGCGTCTGAGTGACACCGCATAGAGGGCTTATAAATAATTTAAATAACAAGCATGCCATAGTCGAGCGTCTGAGCGACACCGCATAAAGGGCTTATAAGTGATTTAAATAACAAGCATGCCACAGTCGGGCGTCTGAGCGACACCCCATAAAGGGCTTATAAATAATATAAATGACAAGCAGGCCGCAGTCGGACGTCTAAGCGACACCACATAAAGGGCTTATAAGAGAATAATCACAGTGAATATCCCGGAGGTAGAACCGTCCCAGGGATACCCAATAATTCAAATAATATAAACGGTTAGTCCACAATAATAATAATCATAATCATTATATTCACAGGCCATAATCAATGTTCTGGTTTAGCTGTTTTTCCTCCGAAGACCGACACTAAGACCGACACTTGACCCATCCCAGACTGTAGTCATTAACCATGGACACGGCTATTCAAATAGATATAATCTCTGCAGAGGGTGTACTCTTTACCCACGAGTAACGGATTTCGTTAGTCCATCGGGACTAATTCCGCCCATGGTCTTTTAATTGAAAACACACCTGACCGCACACACCAGCCTAACTTACCAGTGTCTGGAATCACCCACGACACTCGTTAAGCAAAACTCTGAGTGGGGAGGCTACAACCTCGATTAGCATGGGATCACAAAATTTATAAAACGCGCAAACTAGGGGAGCTACCCCCTCAGCTACAACCGGAAACACCCATGCCCCCGGACTAGGTGGCATGCCTACCGGATGCAGCCGGTATCTTCCACCATGGCCTCTCTGTACGGTGTGTGCTAGAAAGGGTTGACAACTTACTGAACCGTACCCCACCTATGACAGGGACAAGTGGTAGTACGAAACAAGTATGGGGGTTACTAGAACAAGACTCGATCTACGGTCCACTCAGGAGGTTTAAGTATTCCCTGTATGATCGGCATAACAAATATATTTCAACCAAACGAACCACCACTCATCATACCTTACTATGCCATACCGGACACAACCGTCTCGACAAAGACCAGAGACAAGCTCGTGTCTACCCAAGACAGAGGCTTTCCTGGATTTCTTCCGATAGGCATGAGGGGCATACGAGGGTGATTACTATCATCAAATTCCAATAGCACGGAATCATCAATATGCACTTATGAGTATGTTCATATCATCACATAAAATAACGAAAACTCCGAGACAAGGGGTGTTGTAACCGTATCAAACAACACACGACAATATTATGCCAGGGTTGAATGCTTGCCTTCAAGTTGTGGAGAGGCAGGGTGCATTCCACAATTTTTGAAAGTTGTCTTCTTCTTCAAAACCCTATTTTTGAAAATATTCAAATTAACACAAACTTTAAAAAGATTACAAAAAGTTTTCCTAATTATTAAAAAAAAACTTAAAATAAACTAGGTGAAATTAGAGAGAGGTAGGAAAAAGAATCAACTCATTTGGAGTTATATTTAAAAAGATATAGCCATTCAAATCCTGTTTTTTAAATAAAATAGAAAAATAAAAACGTTTCAAAATAAAACACGTCGAAGACGTACTTTGGGTTTACGCCTCCACTTAAACCACGTGGACCTGCGCGGGGTCACTGATAGTGGGTCCAGGGGGCCTACTGGTCAGGTTTGACCAGTCGCCTCCGCCTCCTTCCTCCTCTGGCCGAATAGAGGGGGGGCTCCGGTGATCAACGCCGGCGAACGGCGGTTCCCCATGGTTTTCCAAGGGAGGGGATGGATCCGCCAGACCAGGGCGGTCCTCCTGGTGGTCGACAGGCTGGCGGGGACGAAGGGACTCGCCGGCGGCGAGCTCCGCGGCGGACAACAGCTTTGGGAGGAATTGGGGGTTCGGGCTATGGTGGCTCTCCGTCGAAGCTGAGGGTTTGGGCGGCTCCGCAAGACCAAGTGGAGTCAGATGGTGGTGCTAGATGGACGGGGGAGGGCCTGCTCGCGACGAACGGAGCCGGAGCGTGGCGGCGGCCGAACCTGCCGGAGATGAGGGAGAAAGCCTCCTTCCGTCGTTTGCTGGTTGAGGGGGCACTAGGGGGACGGCTTGAGGTTGCCTGCGGGACTGAACGAGCTCAGGGGCTCCTATATATAGGCGGCCAAGGTCGGCTCCGACGGCGGCCGTGGATAAGATCGGCGAACCGCTGTTCTGTAGCTCGTAGAACGACGTGTCGAGGCTGGGGATGGCAGCGGACACTAGAGGACGAGCGGGCACTGCTCCAGGGGCGAGCTGGCGAGCGCGGGTGGCTCGGGCGGCGCCGTCCAGGGCAGGAGCTGTCGGAGCGGCGGTGGCGGCTTGCGTCGGTGGCGCTGTAGGGCGCCAGGAGGGGGCCAGGCGGCTCTGCGGCGAGGGAGGAGTCGGGGCGCGTTGGCTGCGAGTGGAAGAGGATCAGAACGGGCGCGGGGAAGGCGGCAACGAGACACGGCGACTCGGGTGCACGCACATGCAAAACGCGCGCTCTGGCCGCGCCTAGAGCACGCACGCCAAGTGCTCGGCAGAATACCAGGGGGCTCGAATCAACATGAGGTTTATCAGGGTGGGGTTATAGACTAAGCTAGAGCCGTGAGACATACTGTTTTGGCAAAGCAAGCAGGTCCAATGTGCAAACTAAAAACCATGTCAAATCTGACCATGCACACAAGGTGTTTGACAAAATGCCAAGTGCATCTAGGAAACTCTTGGGGTGGCCAAAGACTCCATACTAGTGTCTCTTTAGATGTTCAAGAGGGTGGCAAGGTTAGTTTGTCAAAAAGAAAAACTTGTTAGTGTAAGTCTTTGAGAAAATCATTTTTGGACAGAAAGAAAAGGGCATAGTTTCATGGACCAAAAATACTCCAATGGGTCCATTCTCCTAGACTTAAGGGTTTTGCAGGGTGGTCTATAAGCAGGAAAAAGAATCATGGGTAACAGAGCAAAATAAAATGGGGTTGCAGTAGAAAGTGCCAAACTGGACCAGAGAGCAAAAGAGGATGGTTTGCTCAAATTTTTCAAAGAACACTAGTGGGTTTTTGTGCAAAGTTGCATAATATACTCCTACTGACATCCCCTAATTTTTGGTGGTAGTTTTAAAAGAATATTTAAATAGGTTGTAGTGCAAAAGTGCAACTGGACCAGATTTGAAAACTTGGGGTAAAGCTCAAAATCTCCAAATGACTAAAGGATATTCTTGCATAAAAGTGACTTAGGGACATCATATGTCATCACCAAATTTTGGTGGAAATTTTAAATGCATTTATCAAATGGTTGCAGTGCAAAAGAGGACCTAAAGCTTATGAAAAATTTATTTTTAAAAGAATAAAGCTCAGGAAAAACAATTATGTAAATAAATCTACTGATAGAAGAATTATTTTTCTTGAGAGGGTATACAAGTCCAATAATATCTTTGGAAAGCTTTCACTTGGGGAAAAACTCCACAATATTAAAGGAAAGATTAGCTCTGAAGTCAAAGGATAAATCCAGGAATAAAAATTTAATTTCCTGGCCAAATATTTTAATAATCAAATCATGGTTAAATTTTTGGGGTGTTACAACACTACCCCCCTTAAGAAAAAATCTCGTCCTCGAGATTCGCTAAGGGTTATATTGAAAAGAAAAAATACTCCTATTATTTTAAAATAATATCACCGAAATAACCGTCTTACTTATGCAATTAAAACATGGCTACAATGAGTGGGCAACAAGTGGTGCATAACTACAGTGTGGCATGCTGGCGTTACATGGAAAAAATTTACGGTAAATTTCTACTATTAGTTACAGTAAATTTTGAATAAACTTCTAAATTACTAAAATTACCCTGGTTGCACCCGAGAGTACAGTGCTCTCTCTGGCTGACAGGTGGACCCGGGGCCCACTGTCGGTCTTTTCCTCTACCTCTGGTTCTCTCTTCTTCCTCTCTCTCACGCGCTTTCCTGCGCTTTCTCCACCGGCAACGGCTAGCGTGTAGGGCATCTAGGCCGTACCGCGATAGTGCGCGGCGTGCTAGCTGCCGGCGCGGCGTGCACTCACCTCGCGGGCTAGTGCGCTGTCGGCACTGCTCGCGGATTCGCCTCCGAACACCGGTGATTGAGCGACGAGCGGTGCTGGTGGACTTCGCCCACCGTACACCGATCTCGAGCTATAAAACGGCCGAGGTGCTCCTTTCTTCTTCCTCACACCTGGCTTCGCTTCTTCTTATCCTTCCTTCTCCTCCATTTCTGCTTGCAGGAGCTCGAGATGAGGCTCTAATGGCGGAGGCGATGCCGGACTGGTACGTGATCCTGATGTGCGGAGGGTTGGCGGCATTGCTGGGGTTCTTTGTGCTCTTGTGCGTGATGATCTTCGAAGATCGTCGTGATGCTGCCGCTCGAGTGTTAGCTCTCCGCGGTGGCGGCGATCATGAGGATTGAGTATGGTGTCGGGCCCTAACTGTTGTCAGTGCGCTGGAGGTAACTTGTACCCGAATAATTACCCGCAAATCTCTCCTTCAGAGACTGTGGTGCTAGTGAGGTGATCAGTTAGGTGCAAAAAATGTGCATGTGGTCGAGTGGTTGTGGTTGTGAGTCTGCGGTCATGGTGCTGCGGGAATAAAAATCTATGTCGTGAAGAGATATATGCCGCAATAGCTCAGGGAAAAATCTCACTTCAGAATTTACCGAGAGCGAAAACAGTTAGTAAAAATTAACAGTAGTAAAAACCACTCACATTAATTGAAACTAAAAATTTAATTCATCGCACAAATTTAGGATACCACGCATAAATTGCAACATATAAATAAAAACTGAGACAATAAACATAGCAGTGACGTCTACAATGACAACGGTAAATGGACAGGGTCCTGAGAAAACGTCTCTGGAATTGGGGCACACTCTTCTTCTATCGGGGGAAGCGGATTGACTAGTCGATGAATGTGCCTCTCCTGGTCGGGCCTCAGTGCTCTGCGGATGGCGATCTGAGGATTCAAATCAGCGAGGCTCTGGAGATAACCCATCACTCGTTAGGTCAAACATTCTTGAACGATGACATACTAGGCCAGGTTGGCCAGTACTGGGTCTCTCTCGATTCGTCCACCAGGAAAATATGCTACTTCTCAGGGTGCTGCGCGACTCGGAAAGTAATAATACCCTCGATCGCTGGCATAGGGCACCACAAATCAAAGGCGAGTAAGTGCTTCATACGTAGCAGCTTCTATGGCCATATGCGGAGTTGGCATAGATTTCCCCACGAAGGAGACTTCCATTGGGTCTTGATTTGGGTTTGTGGGAGGGATGTGCACCACTGCCCAATATTTCGAGGTGGATGGTGTGATCCTCGATTTGAGTAACTCGTACTGGGGTGGACGGATGGCACTCATGGTACTGCAGGTAAAGTCCCACAAAATTTTAACGAAGCTACCTGGGGTTGCATCTGGAGTTCTCAGATAAATACTGGGGCTCGGCATGGCAAAGAAATGGATGTGAAAGTTGTGCACAAGGTGAGGGATACTAGGCAAGGTTACGAGGTGACCTTTTATATAGCATTGGGGCTGGGTTATTTACCGTGGTGAAGAATAACTAGTTTGTCGGTTCTACTCTATGGGGGTCGGGGCCAATGCTAAAGGTACACATATCTCACAAAAGCGACGTATTACTGTGGGTGTCGTCGGGGTTGGTTTTGGTAGTTGTGCCCGGAATTAAGAATGCAACTGCATGCTAACATATTTATGCAAGGCTACCATTCAAAACAGAGGCACACAAGCAAGATGCTTTTACTTAAGGCGATGCAAGATTACATAATTACAGGGCGTGGGCATACTGAGACTTGGTACTACTCGAGTGTCTTAGTCTACTTCGTTAATATCTAAGCGGGCCTGCCTTGTGGACGTCGAGGCTTCTCCATGGTTTTCACTGTTGGGATTAGCTGGAGGGGCTTGAGGGGCTGCAGGGTTGGGGTAGCGATGATGACCCTCGTGGGGGTTGTTGGCCACAATCCCGTTGGAGCGTGTTCCCAAAAGGCGACGAAGCACTTCTGGGGACACCAAAGTATTTTGGTCCATGGCTGGGGCAGACCTCAAGGACTCGATCGGGTGTCCGAATAGCACGACTGGGTTGTCGGCGTCGGGCTCATCTCCTCCTCTCGCCGGGGCTCGGCGAACCAATTCTCCACGAGCTGCGATCAGATCAAGGGTGATTTGATCGAACAGTTCCTCTAGTGCACCTACATAGCGCACCAGATGCAACAATGTAGGATCCGTCTCGTGATCTCCGTTGACAAACTGGGGTGGCCTACCATACCCGTCACGGCTGGGGTAGTAGTAGAACGAGCAACAGTTAACTCTGGGCGACAAGTGCCGGAGTTGAACTATAGCCTCTCGAGTAGCTAGTTGGATGGATTGTGGCTCAAAGGAAGTTGTCCTTCCGGTGAACCTGTAGGGGCGTTCTGGCGTTAGACCCCTACCATATACGTGCACAGTGGCCCAGAATTGACGGCTCTCACCGCTCATGGGTCCTTGGTACACACGTTATTCTGGGGGCTCTTCTAATGCAAAGGCACGGCGGGTGAGGTTTGCTAGCACGGTCACAAAACCTCCAAGGTTGGTTGCTGTGGTCTCATTATGCACGACGGGGCCAGGCATTATAGCTTGGTTTGGGGAAGAGGCTGTGATGTGCTGTGTCGAGGCTAGCGTGCCCTTTTTATAGAAAAAGGGGACGGAGTCTTCCTTAGCACGCTTGTGAATGAGACAATTTAGGTGTCGGTCACTGGCGCGTGATCGACGAGCTAGGCTGATAGGTTGGGCACCGACTGCCAAAAGGTGTCGGGGTCACTGTGTGGCTATCTTATACGAGAATCTTGGCCGGGGTTCGGTTAAGGTCTGGTGGGTTGGTTAATCTAGGTTTATTGACCCGGCTAAGATAGGATTAGCCAATGGTCAGCCTGGCTCTGATACCAAGTTTGTTACGACTGGTTTTCCGGGTATTAATTCCTCAGAAAATGGCCTTTGTGCTCACCAGCCCCAGGATTATTGTTAGCTGATGAGGCACCAACTTGATACAGAAACTCCAAGCAAAAATACATAATATGTAGTACAAGACCATTCTGGCCTGTGAGTACAACACAAGGTTGCTAGTGGTTGATGGCGGAAGCGGTTTGTGGTACATCAGCGTCTATGGGACTCCATTTCCCACAGGAACAGCTGACCAGGATAACTCCTATCTTCGCGAGGCTGCTAACATCATTGCGTAGGCTCCGGGGATGTCATTGCAACGCTCCTCTCCGTGCAAGAAATTTGGCTAAGACAATAGCCAGGGACAAGCCAGTGAGTACTTTGAATGTACTCACAAACATTATGAACACAGGTATAATATATATCAGATGATAATCATGCCCTGAATATTCTATAATCATAACGTCAATCACAAAAGTAAAACCCATGATGCACACAGACAGGTTATTCATGACTTGAATATACAATAATAGAGTAGGAATAGAATGCACCGATCGGGTGTCTGAAGTGACGCCTCGAAAGGATAATAATTTAAAGCATTCCACAATCGGGCGTCTGAGCGACACCGCATAGAGGGCTTATAAATAATTTAAATAACAAGCATGTCACAGTCGGGTGTCTAAGCGACACCGCATAAAGGGCTTATAAGTGATTTAAATAACAAGCATGCCACAGTCGGGCGTCTGAGCGACACCCCATAAAGGGCTTATAAATAATATAAATGACAAGCAAGCCGCAGTCGGACGTCTAAGCGACACCACATAAAGGGCTTATAAGAGAATAATCACAGTGAATATCCCGGAGGTAGAACCGTCCCAGGGATACCCAATAATTCAAATAATATAAACGGTTAGTCCACAATAATAATAATCATAATCATAATATGTCACAGGCCATAATCAATGTTCTGGTTTAGCTGTTTTTCCTCCGAAGACCAACACTAAGACCGACACTTGACCCATCCCAGACTATAGTCATTAACCATGGACACGGCTATTCGAATAGATATAATCTTTGCAGAGGGTGTACTCTTTACCCACGAGTAACGGATTCCGTTAGTCCATCGGGACTAATTCCGCCCACGGTCTTTTAATTGAAAACACACCTGACCGCACACACCAGCCTGACTTACCGGTGTCTGGAATCACCCACGACACTCGTTAAGCAAAACTCTAAGTGGGGAGGCTACAACCTCGATTAGCATGGGATCACAAAATTTATAACGCGCGCAAACTAGGGGAGCTACCCCCTCAGCTACAACCGGAAACACCCATGCCCCCGGACCAGGTGGCATGCCTACCGGATGCAGCCGGTATATTTCACCATGGCCTCTCTGTACGGTGTGTGCTAGAAAGGGGTTGACAACTTACTGAACCGTACCCCACCTATGGCAGGGACAAGTGGTAGTACGAAACAAGTATGGGGGTTACTCGAACAAGACTCGATCTACGGTCCACTCAGGAGGTTTAAGTATTCCCTGTATGATCATCATAACAAATATATTTCAACCAACAGAACCACCACTCATCATACCTTACTATGCCATACCTGACACAACCGTCTCGACGAAGACCAGAGACAAGCTCGTGTCTACCCAAGACAGAGGCTTTCCCGGATTTCTTCCGATAGGCATGAGGGGCATACGAGGGTGATTACTATCACAACGTATCAAATTCTAATAGCACGGAATCATCAATATGCACTTATGAGTATGTTCATATCATCACATAAAATAACGAAAACTCTGAGACAAGGGGTGTCGTAACCATATCAAACAACACACGACAATATTATGCCAGGGTTCAGAATGCTTGCCTTCAAGTTGTGGAGAGGCAGGGTGCATTCCAAAACTTTTGAAAGTTGTCTTCTTCTTCAAAACCCTATTTTTGAAAATATTCAAATTAACACAAACTTTAAAAACAGTACAAAATTTTTGCCTAATTATTTTTTTAAAGAATCTTAAAGTAAACTAGGTGAAATTTGAGAGAGGTAGGAAAAAGAATCAACTCATTTCGAGTTATATTTAAAAAGATATAGCCAGTCAAAGTTTCAGTCAAATCCTGTTTTAAAGAAAACAGAAAAAGGAAAACGTTTCGAAATAAAACACGTCGAAGACGTACTCTCGGTTTACGCCTCCACTTAAACCACGTGGACCGGCGCGGGGTCACTGACAGTGGGTCCAGGGGGCCCACTGGTCAGGTTTGACTAGTCGCCCCCGCCTCCTTCCTCCTCTGGCCGAATAGAGGCGGGGCTCCGGCGATCGACACTGGCGAACGATGGCTCCCCATGGTTTTCCAATGGCAGGGATGGATCCGCCAGACCAGGGCGGTCCTCCTGGTGGTCTACAGGCTGGTGGGGACGAAGGGAGTCACCGGCGGCGAGCTCCGCGGCGGACGGCAGCTTCGGGAGGAATTGGGGGTTCGGGCTACGGTGGCTCTCCGTCGAAGCTGAGGGTTTGGGCGGCTCCGCAAGACCAAGTGGAGTCGGGTTGTGGTGCTAGATGGACGGGGGAGGGCCTGCTCGCGACGAACGGAGCCGGAGCGTGGCGGCGGCCGAACCTGCCGGAGACGAGGGAGAAAGCCTCATTCCATTGTTTGCTGGCTGAGGGGGCACTAGGGGGACGGCTTGAGGTTGCCTGAGGGACTGAACGAGCTCAGGGGCTCCTATATATAGGCGGCCAAGGTCGTCTCCGACGGCGGCCATGGATAAGATCAGCGAACCGCCATTCTGTAGCTCACAGAATGACGTTTCGAGGCTGGGGATGGCGGCGGAGACTAGAGGACGAGCGGGCACTGCTCCAGGGGCGAGCTGGCGAGCGCGGGTGGCTCGGGCGGCGCCGTCCAGGGCAGGAGCTGTCGGAGCGGCGGTGGCGGCTTGTGTCGATGGTGCTGTAGGGCGCCAGGAGGGGGCCAGGCGGCTCTACGGCGAGGGAGGAGTCGGGGCGCGTTGGCTGCGAGTGGAAGAGAATCAGAACGGGCGCGGGGGAGGCGGCAACGAGACGCGGCGACTCGGGTGCACGCACGTGCAAAACGCGCGCTCTGGCCGCGCCCAGAGCACGCACGCCAAGTGCTCGGCAGAATGCCACGGCATGCCAGGGGGATCCAATCGACATGAGGTTTATCAGGGTGGGGTTATAGACTAAGCTAGAGCCATGAGACATACTGCTTTGGCAAAGCAAGCAGGTCCAATGTGCAAACTAAAAACCATGTCAAATCTGACCATGCACACAAGGTGCTTGACAAAATGCCAAGTGCATCTAGGCAACTCTTGGAGTGGCCAAAGATTCCAAACCAGTGTCTCTTTAGATGTTAAAGAGGGTGGCAAGGTTAGTTTGTCAAAAACAGAAACTTGTCAGTGTAAGTCTTTGAGAAAATCATTTCTAGACAGAAAGAAAAGGGCATAGTTTCATGGACCAAAAATACTCCAATGGGTCCATTCTCGTGGACTTAAGGGTTTTGCAGGAAAAAGAATCATGGGCAACAGAGCAAAATAAAATGGGGTTGCAGTAGAAAGTGCCAAACTGGACCAGAGAGCAAAAGAGGATGGTTTGCTTAAATTTTTCAAAGAACACCAGTGGGTTTCTGTGCAAAGTTCAATAATATACTCCTACTGACATCCCCTAATTTTTGGTGGTAGTTTTAAAAGAATATTTAAATAGATTGTAGTGCAAAAGTGCAACTGGACCAGATTTGAAAACTTGGAGTAAAGCTCAAAATTTCCAAATGACTAAAGGATATTCTTGCACAAAAGTGATTTACGGACATCATATGTCATTCCGAAATTTTGGTGGAAATTTTAAATGCATTTATCAAATGGTTGCAGTGCAAAAGAGACCCTAAAGCTTATGAAAAATTTATTTTTAAAAGAATAAAGCTCAGGAAAAACAATTATGTAAATAAATCTACTGATAAGAGAATTATTTTTCTTGAGAGGTATACAAGTCCAATAATATCTTTGGAAAGCTTTCACTTGGTGGAAAACTCCACAATATTAAAGGAAAGATTAGCTCTGAAGTCAAAGGATAAATCCAGGAATAAAAATTTAATTTCCTGGCCAAATATTTTAATAATCAAATCATGGTTAAATTTTTGCAGTGTTACAGCATGTTGGCCTAACTTACGCCCGTACAGCACTCAGAAACTTGCGTTTAGATCACAACAGTGTGTGTTTGTTGGGTACAATATCCGTCACAAAGGTTATAAATGTCTTCACGTACCTACCGCTCGTATATATATATCGCGAGATGTTACCTTTGATGAATTTTTTTCCTTTTGCCAATGACCAACCCTCTCCAATACCACCTCATGTTGCTGAACATGCCATACTTTTATTTCCACATGACCACATGAACTATGGTGCATCTGTTTCTCGGACTAATCTGGATGCATGTACCGATTCGTCGTAGAAAATCCCAACTCCGGACTCCTAGGTGGATCCTGCCTCCCGATCAGCCACCGCATCAGCCTCAAATCAAGCGCCACCTGGAGACAGTGACGTGGCGGCAGCCGACCGCGTAACGACAGACGACAGCGCGCCAGGCAACCGTGTTGGGCCTTGGTCTTCGCCACCCGCCAGTACAGTGTCTCCTAAAGGCGCGCGGACTGGGGCGCCTCCCGCGTCGGCTTCTGCATGCACGTGTCTGCCTCACGTGGTGGCAGGGCCCACACCTGCGCGGGCCGATGTGTCTTCCGATTCGCCCCAGGCTGCTGTCCATCTGGCGCCTGCGGGGCAGGCCGTTGCTGCTGGTGGCGCCGGATCCCAGATGGATCTGGCGGCTGCGTCATCTTCTGCGCCCGACACGGGATCCCACGAGGATTCGCGTGCGCGCTCGTCTGCATGCGTCCCGCCCGGATCTTCCATGGCCACTGGATCTTCTGCTCCGTCTGTGCATACAATGACGACGCGCACACGAGATCACACTCGCAAACCGCTGCGACGTACTGATGGTACTATCACGTACGATCCATCTCATCATGCATTCCTCGCCCTGCGGGAACCAGCTGATCATCGAGAAGCGGTCTCATCTCCAGAATGGCGTCTGGCCATGAAACTTGAGCTCGATGCTCTCCGGCAGAATGGCACATGGACTTTGGTACCTCCTCCTCCTCGTGTCAACATTATTGATTGCAAATGGGTGTTCAAAATCAAACACAAACCGGATGGAACTGTTGATCGTTACAAGGCACGTCTGGTCGCAAAGGGGTTCAAACAACGCTATGGCTTGGACTATGACGATACGTTCAGCCCGGTCGTTAAACCTGATACTGTGCGATTGGTTCTCTCCATTGCAGTTTCTCATGGATGGTGTTTGTGACAGTTGGACTTTCAAAATGCTTTCCTTCATGGCATTCTCCAAGAAGAAGTATACATGCGCCAACTGTTGGAAATATGCCCTAGAGGCAATAATAAAAGTATTATTATATTTCAATGTTCATGATAATTGTCTTTTGTTCATGCTATAACTGTATTATCCGGAAATCGTAATACAAGTGTGAATACTTAGACCACAATATGTCCCTGGTGAGCCTCTAGTTGACTAGCTCGTTGTGATCAACAGATAGTCATGGTTTCCTGACTATGGACATTGGATGTCATTGATAACGGGATCACATCATTAGGAGAATGATGTGATGGACAAGACCCAATCCTAAGCATAGCATAAAAGATCGTGTAGTTCGTTTTGCTAGAGCTTTGCCAATGTCAAGTATCTCTTCCTTCGACCATGAGATCGTGTAACTCCCGGATACCGTAAGAGTGCCTTGGGTGTATCAAACGTCACAACGTAACTGGGTGACTATAAAGGTGCATTACAGGTATCTCCGAAAGTATCTGTTGGGTTGACACGGATCGAGACTGGGATTTGTCACTCCGTATGACGGAGAGGTATCTCTGGGCCCACTCGGTAATGCATCATCATAATGAGCTCAATGTGACCAAGGTGTTGGACACGGGATCATGCATTACGGTACGAGTAAAGTGACTTGCCGGTAACGAGACTGAACAAGGTATTGGGATACCGACGATCGAGTCTCGGGCAAGTAACGTACCGATTGACAAAGGGAATTGTATACAGGGTTTGATCGAATCCTCGACATCGTGGTTCATCCGATGACAACATCGAGGAGCATGTGGGAGCCATCATGGGTATCCAGATCCCGCTGTTGGTTATTGACCTGAGAGCGTCTCGGTCATGTCTGCATGTCTCCCGAACCCGTAGGGTCTACACACTTAAGGTTCGGTGACGCTAGGGTTATTAGGAAGACTAGTATGTGACTACCGAATGTTGTTCGGAGTCCCGGATGGGATCCCGGACGTCACGAGGAGCTCCGGAAGGGTCCGGAGGTAAAGATTTATATATGGGAAGTTGTCAAACGGGCACCGGGAAGTTTCGGGGTCATACCGGTATTGTACCGGGGCCACCGGAAGGGTTCCGGGGGTCCACCGGGAGGGGCCACCCCTCCCGGGGGACCACATGGGCTGCGTGGGGCAGGGAGCCAGCCCCTGGTGGGCTGGGCGCACCCCCTCCCTTGGGCCCTTGCGCCTAGGGTTGAGGGGGGAACCCTAGAGGGGGCGCCCCCCTTGGCTTGGGGGGCAAGCCACCCTCTCCCCCTCTCCCCTTGGCCGCCGCCCCCCTCTAGATGGGATCTAGAGGGGCCGGCCCCCTTCTCCCTTCCCCCTATAAATAGAGGGGTGAGGGGAGGGCAGCCGCACCACCCTCCAAGGCGCAGCCCTCCCCTCCCCAACACCTCTCCTCCTCCGTTGTGTGCTCGGCGAAGCCCTGTCGGAGTACTGCTTCTCCACCATCACCACGCCGTCGTGCTGCCGGTGGAGCTGTCTTCCTCAACCTCTCCTTCCCCCTTGCTGGATCAAGAAGGAGGAGACGTCTCCCGTCCCGTACGTGTGTTGAACGCGGAGGTGCTGTCCGTTCAGCACTTGGTCATCGGTGATTCGAATCACGTCGAGTACGACTCCATCATCACCTTGCAAGCTTCCGCACGCGATCTACAAGTGGTATGTAGATGCAAACTCACTCCCTCGACTCGTTGCTTAGATGAACTCATAGATGGATCTTGGTGAAACCGTAGGAAAAATTTTAATTTTCTGCAACGTTCCCCAACAGTGGCATCATGAGCTAGGTCTATGCGTAGTTCTCTAATGCACGAGTAGAACACAATTTGTTGTGGGCGTGGATCTTGTCAACTTACTTGCCTCTACTAGTCTTTTCTTGCTCAACGGTATTGTGGGATGAAGCGGCCCGGACCAACCTTACACGTACGCTTACGTGAGACCGGTTCCACCGATTGACATGCACTAGTTGCATAAGGTGGCTGGCGGGTGTCTGTCTCTCCCACTTTAGTTGGAGCGGATTCGATGAACAGGGCCCTTATGAAGGGTAAATAGAAGTTGACAAAATCACGTTGTGGTGATTCGTAGGTAAGAAAACGTTCTTGCTAGAACCCAATCGCAGCCACGTAAAAGATGCAACAACAATTAGAGGACGTCTAACTTGTTTTTGCAGCGATTGATCATGTGATGTGATATGGCCAGAAGTTGTGATGAATGATGAATTGTGATGTATGAGATCATGTTCTTGTAATAGGATTCACGACTTGCATGTCGATGAGTATGACAACCGGCAGGAGCCATAGGAGTTGTCTTTATTTTTTGTATGACCTGCGTGTCATTGAATAACGCCATGTAAACTACTTTACTTTATTGCTAAACGTTAGTCATAGAAGTAGAAGTAGTCGTTGGCGTGACAACTTCATGAAGACACGATGATGGAGATCATGATGATGGAGATCATGGTGTCAAGCCGGTGACAAGATGATCATGGAGCCCCGAAGATGGAGATCAATGGAGCTTTATGATATTGGCCATATCATGTCACAACTATATAATTGCATGTGATGTTTATTATGTTTATGCATCTTGTTTACTTAGGACGACGGTAGTAAATAAGATGATCCCTTACAAAATTTCAAGAAGTGTTCTCCCCTAACTGTGCACCGTTGCTACAGTTCGTCGCTTCTAAGCACCACGTGATGATCGGGTGTGATGGATTCTTACGTTCACATACAACGGGTGTAAGACAGTTTTACACAGCGAAAACACTTAGGGTTAACTTGACGAGCCTAGCATGTGCAGACATGGCCTCGGAACACGGAGACCGAAAGGTCGAACACGAGTCGTATGGAAGATACGATCAACATGAAGATGTTCACCGACGATGACTAGTCCGTCTCACGTGATGATCGGACACGGGCTAGTCGACTCGGATCGTGTAACACTTAGATGACTAGAGGGATGTCTAATCTAAGTGGGAGTTCATAATTTGATTAGAACTTTATTATCATGAACTTAGTCTAAAACCTTTGCAAATATGTCTTGTAGATCAATGGCCAACGCTAATGTCAACATGAACTTCAACGCGTTCCTAGAGAAAACCAAGCTGAAAGATGATGGTAGCAACTATACGGACTGGGTCCGGAACCTGAGGATCATCCTCATAGCTGCCAGAAAGCAATATGTCCTAGAAGGACCGCTAGGTGACGCTCCCGTCCCAGAGAACCAAGACGTTATGAACGCTTGGCAAGCTCGTGCTGATGATTACTCCCTCGTTCAGTGCGGCATGCTTTACAGCTTAGAACCGGGGCTCCAAAAGCGTTTTGAGCACCACGGAGCATATGAGATGTTCGAAGAGCTGAAACTAGTTTTCCAAGCTCATGCCCGGGTCGAGAGATATGATGTCTCTGACAAGTTCTACAGTTGTAAGATGGAGGAAAACAGTTCTGTCAGTGAGCACATCCTGAAGATGTCTGGGTTGCACAACCGTATGACCCAGCTGAACATAAACCTCCCAGATGAGGCGGTCATTGACAGAATCCTCCAGTCGCTCCCACCAAGCTACAAGAGCTTTGTGATGAACTACAACATGCAGGGGATGGTAAAGACCATTCCTGAAGTGTTCTCGATGCTGAAGTCAGCAGAGGCTGAAATCAAGAAAGAACATCAAGTGTTGATGGTCAATAAGACCACTAAGTTCAAGAAGGGCAAGGGTAAGAAGAACTTCAAGAAGGACGGCAAAGATGTTGCCGCGCCCGGTAAGCCTGTTGCCGGGAAGAAGTCAAAGAATGGACCCAAGCCTGAGACTGAGTGCTTTTATTGCAAGGGGAAGGGTCACTGGAAGCGGAACTGCCCCAAATACTTAGCGGATAAGAAGGCCGGCAACACCAAAGGTATATTTGATATACATGTGATTGATGTGTACCTTACCAGTACTCGTAGTAACTCCTGGGTATTTGATACCGGTGCCGTTGCTCATATTTGTAACTCACAGCAGGAGCTGCGGAATAAACGGAGACTGGCGAAGGACGAGGTGACTATGCGCGTCGGGAATGGTTCCAGAGTCGATGTGATCGCCGTCGGCACGCTGCCTCTACATTTACCTACGGGATTAGTTTTGAACCTTAATAATTGTTATTTAGTGCCATGTTTGAGCATGAACATTGTATCTGGATCTCGTTTAATACGAGATGGCTACTCATTTAAGTCTGAGAATAATGGTTGTTCGATTTATATGAGAGATATGTTTTATGGTCATGCTCCGATGGTCAATGGTTTATTCTTAATGAATCTCGAGCGTAATGTTACACATGTTCATAGTGTGGATGCCAAAAGATGTAAAGTTGATAACGATAGTCCCACATACTTGTGGCACTGCCGCCTTGGTCACATTGGTGTCAAGCGCATGAAGAAGCTCCATGCTGATGGACTTTTGGAGTCTCTTGATTATGAATCGTTTGACACATGCGAACCATGCCTCTTGGGCAAAATGACCAAGACTCCGTTCTCCGGAACAATGGAGCGAGCAACCAACTTGTTGGAAATCATACATACCGATGTGTGCGGTCCAATGAGCGTTGAGGCTCGCGGAGGATATCGTTATGTTCTCACTCTCACTGATGACTTGAGTAGATATGGGTATGTCTACTTAATGAAACACAAGTCTGAGACCTTTGAAAAGTTCAAGGAATTTCAGAGTGAGGTAGAGAATCAACGTGACCGAAAGATAAAATTCTTACGATCAGATCGTGGAGGAGAATACTTAAGTCACGAATTTGGTACACACTTAAGGAAATGTGGAATCGTTTCACAACTCACGCCGCCTGGAACACCTCAGCGAAACGGTGTGTCCGAACGTCGTAATCGCACTCTATTGGATATGGTGCGGTCTATGATGTCTCTTACCGATTTACCGCTATCATTTTGGGGATACGCTCTAGAGACAGCTACATTCACTTTAAATAGGGCACCGTCTAAATCCGTTGAGACGACACCGTATGAATTATGGTTTGGAAAGAAACCTAAGCTGTCGTTTCTAAAAGTTTGGGGATGCGATGCTTATGTCAAGAAACTTCAACCTGAAAAGCTCGAACCCAAGTCGGAAAAATGCGTATTCATAGGATACCCTAAGGAAACTGTCGGGTATACCTTCTACTTAAGATCCGAAGGCAAGATCTTTGTTGCCAAGAACGGATGCTTTCTGGAAAAAGAGTTTCTCTCGAAAGAAGTAAGTGGGAGGAAAGTAGAACTCGATGAAGTACTACCTCTTGAACGGGAAAGTGGCGCAGCGCAGGAAACCGTTCCTGTGATGCCCACACCAACTGAAGAGGAAAACAATGATGATGATCAAGGTACTTCGGATCAAGTTACTACTGAACTTCGTAGGTCCACAAGGACACGTTCCGCACCAGAGTGGTACGGCAACCCTGTCCTGGAAATCATGTTGTTAGACAACAATGAACCTTCGAACTATGAAGAAGCGATGGCGGGCCCGGATTCCAACAAATGGCTTGAAGCCATGAAATCCGAGATAGAATCCATGTATGAAAACAAAGTATGGACTTTGACAGACTTGCCCGATGATCGGCGAGCGATAGAAAACAAATGGATTTTTAAGAAGAAGACGGACGCGGATGGTAATGTTACCATCTATAAGGCTCGACTTGTCGCTAAGGGTTATCGACAAGTTCAAGGGATTGACTACGACGAGACTTTCTCTCCCGTAGCGAAGCTGAAGTCCGTCCGAATCATGTTAGCAATTGCCGCATACTATGATTATGAGATATGGCAGATGGACGTCAAAACGGCATTCCTTAACGGACATCTTAAGGAAGAGCTGTATATGATGCAGCCGGAAGGTTTTGTCGATCCTCGGAACGCTAACAAAGTATGCAAGCTCCAGCGATCCATTTATGGACTGGTGCAAGCATCTCGGAGTTGGAACATTCGCTTTGATGAGATGATCAAAGCGTTTGGGTTTGCGCAGACTTATGGAGAAGCCTGCGTTTACAAGAAAGTGAGTGGGAGCTCTGTAGCATTTCTCATATTATATGTAGATGACATACTCTTGATGGGAAATGATACGAAACTTCTGGACAGCATTAAGGCCTACTTGAACAAGTGTTTTTCAATGAAGGACCTTGGAGAAGCTGCTTATATATTAGGCATCAAGATCTATAGAGATAGATCGAGACGCCTCATAGGTCTTTCACAAAGCACATACCTTGATAAGATTTTGAAGAGGTTCAAAATGGATCAGTCCAAGAAGGGGTTCTTGCCTATGTTACAAGGTGTGAGACTGAGCTCGGCTCAGTCACCGACCACGGCAAAAGATAAAGAAGAGATGAGTGTCATCCCCTATGCTTCAGCCATAGGATCTATTATGTATGCCATGCTGTGTACCAGACCCGATGTAAACCTTGCCGTAAGTTTGGTAGCAAGATACCAAAGTAATCCCGGCAAGGAACACTGGACAGCGGTCAAGAATATCCTGAAGTACCTGAAAAGGACGAAGGACATGTTTCTCGTTTATGGAGGAGACGAAGAGCTCGTCGTAAAGGGTTACGTCGACGCTAGCTTCGACTCAGATCTGGATGACTCTAAGTCACAAACCGGATACGTGTATATGTTGAATGGTGGAGCAGTAAGCTGGTGCAGCTGCAAGCAGAGCGTCGTGGCGGGATCTACGTGTGAAGCGGAGTACATGGCAGCCTCGGAGGCAGCGCATGAAGCGATTTGGGTGAAGGAGTTCATCACCGACCTAGGAGTCATACCCAATGCGTCGGGGCCGATCAAACTCTTCTGTGACAACACTGGAGCTATTGCCCTTGCCAAGGAGCCCAGGTTTCACAAGAAGACCAGGCACATCAAGCGTCGTTTCAACTCCATCCGTGAAAATGTTCAAGATGGAGACATAGAGATTTGCAAAGTGCACACGGATCTGAATGTCGCAGATCCGCTGACTAAACCTCTCTCGCGTGCAAAACATGATCAACACCAGAACTCTATGGGTGTTCGATTCATCACAATGTAACTAGATTGGTGACTCTAGTGCAAGTGGGAGACTGTTGGAAATATGCCCTAGAGGCAATAATAAAAGTATTATTATATTTCAATGTTCATGATAATTGTCTTTTGTTCATGCTATAACTGTATTATCCGGAAATCGTAATACACGTGTGAATACTTAGACCACAATATGTCCCTGGTGAGCCTCTAGTTGACTAGCTCGTTGTGATCAACAGATAGTCATGGTTTCCTGACTATGGACATTGGATGTCGTTGATAACGGGATCACATCATTAGGAGAATGATGTGATGGACAAGACCCAATCCTAAGCATAGCATAAAAGATCGTGTAGTTCGTTTTGCTAGAGCTTTGCCAATGTCAAGTATCTCTTCCTTCGACCATGAGATCGTGTAACTCCCGGATACCGTAAGAGTGCCTTGGGTGTATCAAACGTCACAACGTAACTGGGTGACTATAAAGGTGCATTACAGGTATCTCCGAAAGTATCTGTTGGGTTGACACGGATCGAGACTGGGATTTGTCACTCCGTATGACGGAGAGGTATCTCTGGGCCCACTCGGTAATGCATCATCATAATGAGCTCAATGTGACCAAGGTGTTGGACACGGGATCATGCATTACGGTACGAGTAAAGTGACTTGCCGGTAACGAGACTGAACAAGGTATTGGGATACCGACGATCGAGTCTCGGGCAAGTAACGTACCGATTGACAAAGGGAATTGTATACAGGGTTTGATCGAATCCTCGACATCGTGGTTCATCCGATGACAACATCGAGGAGCATGTGGGAGCCATCATGGGTATCCAGATCCCGCTGTTGGTTATTGACCTGAGAGCGTCTCGGTCATGTCTGCATGTCTCCCGAACCCGTAGGGTCTACACACTTAAGGTTCGGTGACGCTAGGGTTATTAGGAAGACTAGTATGTGACTACCGAATGTTGTTCGGAGTCCCGGATGGGATCCCGGACGTCACGAGGAGCTCCGGAAGGGTCCGGAGGTAAAGATTTATATATGGGAAGTTGTCAAACGGGCACCGGGAAGTTTCGGGGTCATACCGGTATTGTACCGGGGCCACCGGAAGGGTTCCGGGGGTCCACCGGGAGGGGCCACCCCTCCCGGGGGACCACATGGGCTGCGTGGGGCAGGGAGCCAGCCCCTGGTGGGCTGGGCGCACCCCCTCCCTTGGGCCCTTGCGCCTAGGGTTGAGGGGGGAACCCTAGAGGGGGCGCCCCCCTTGGCTTGGGGGGCAAGCCACCCTCTCCCCCTCTCCCCTTGGCCGCCGCCCCCCTCTAGATGGGATCTAGAGGGGCTGGCCCCCTTCTCCCTTCCCCCTATAAATAGAGGGGTGAGGGGAGGGCAGCCGCACCACCCTCCAAGGCGCAGCCCTCCCCTCCCCAACACCTCTCCTCCTCCGTTGTGTGCTCGGCGAAGCCCTGTCGGAGTACTGCTTCTCCACCATCACCACGCCGTCGTGCTGCCGGTGGAGCTGTCTTCCTCAACCTCTCCTTCCCCCTTGCTGGATCAAGAAGGAGGAGACGTCTCCCGTCCCGTACGTGTGTTGAACGTGGAGGTGCTGTCCGTTCAGCACTTGGTCATCGGTGATTCGAATCACGTCGAGTACGACTCCATCATCACCTTGCAAGCTTCTGCACGCGATCTACAAGTGGTATGTAGATGCAAACTCACTCCCTCGACTCGTTGCTTAGATGAACTCATAGATGGATCTTGGTGAAACCGTAGGAAAAATTTTAATTTTCTGCAACGTTCCCCAACACCAACCTCCTGGTTTTGTGAACCCCTCGATGCCTCATCACTTGTGCAAACTTTGCAAGGCTCTCTATGGACTCAAACAGGCTCCTCGAGCGTGGTATTCTCGGCTGAGTTCTAGGCTCCAACAACTTGGTTTTGTAGCATCCAAAGCTGACACGTCCCTCTTTGTCTACAACCGGAGTGGTGTTACCATCTTCATGCTTGTGTACGTCGACGACACTATTGTGGTCATCTCTTCTCCTACTGCTACTACTAAGTTACTTGCCGAGCTCCAAGCCTCCTTTGCTCTCAAGGATCTTGTCTCTCTACATTATTTTCTTGGAGTACATGTGGCGTCATCGCCAGGGGGAATTGTTCTATCCCAGCAGAAGTATGTCAGTGATATTTTTCGTCGTGCCAACATGGAGAATTGTAAAGTCTCTACCACGCCCATGTCCTCCAGTGAGAAAATTAGCAAGGACAGTGGATCACCACTTTCTCAGGATGATAGCACCAAGTATCGCAGCTTGGTTGGAGCTCTCCAGTACCTGACACTCACGAGGCCAGACATTTCTTTTGCAGTTAACCGTGTTTGTCAGTTCCTTCATACACCTACGACTGCACATTTTTCAACAGCAAAGAGGATTTTGAGATACTTGAAGTATACTCACAGTATGGGCCTATCTATTCGAAAGTCACCCACCATGCTGCTAAGCTGTTTTTCAGATGCAGACTGGGCTGGATGCAGTGATGACCGCCGGTCCACAGGTGGCTTTGCAGTCTTTCTTGGACCTAACCTTGTCTCATGGAGTTCAAGAAAGCAAGCTACGGTGTCCAGGTCAAGCACGGAGTCTGAATATACACTTGCGAATGGAACAACTGAGGTGATATGGATACAGTCGGTCCTTGGTGAACTTGGGGTCTTTCTCTCTCAACCTCCTGTTTTGTGGTGTGACAACCTAGGAGCCACCTATCTATCTGCGAATCCGGTATTCCATGCCAGAACCAAGCACATAGAAGTGGACTTCCACTTTGTTCGTGAACGAGTTGTAGCCAAGGCACTTGATGTTCGATTCATATCCTCCAAGGAGCAAGTTGTAGACATATTCACAAAGCCTCTAGCTGAGGTGTCGTTTGTTTCAAATAGGCACAATTTGAATCTTTGTATAGGAAGTTCAGATTGAGGGGGAATATTAAACTGTATAGTTCTCAGATACGGTTAGTATCTAGGGTTGTAGTTATCTTGTATAACAACCTGTACTTATCCTTCTGTAAACCCTAGCGGCAGCCCTAGAGGCGCCCTATATAATGATCCTGAGGCCACCGCATTAGGTGTGTCGATCCAATCTCTCTTTCCCTTGCTTCACAGGCCTGCGTCTGCTCGCACGTCCTTGAAGTTCATCTGTGCGCGAGGCCTCTGGAGGCGCCACGCCGCCGCATCGTACGCGCGGGCAGCCTCGTGCACAGTCTCGAACATGCCAAGGCCATGGCGGACGTCGCCAGACCGAATCTCAGCGTAGAAGGCGCCGGAGGGGCGCTCACGGACGTCGCGGTAGCCCGAAGATCCTTGGCGGCGCGGTGGCATGGTGGCGCGGTGGTAGCGCGTCAATGGCGGGGCGAGGAAGCGGCAGGGGAAGCAGAGGAAGTGGGGAGAGAGCATGTGGCAATGTGGATAGCGATGGGAGGCCGCGTGGCGGGCGCCGCAATTTATAGGCACGCCGGAAATGGTCCGCCAAACCTAGCGCGCGAGCTCCCGCTTTTCCCCCGCGCGCTCAATCGTTTCCCGCGCGTCCGAATTTTCCGCCTCCGCTGGAACGCGTGAAAACGTTTCCCGCACGCTAAAATCGCAGTTTATCCCGCATGTGCGGTTTTTGCCGCTGATGTTGGAGATGCTCTAAGAGCATCTCCATTGTGAGCACTCTTGCAGAACGGACGGAGTACTTTCTTGCTACTCTCTCCGTGTCTAAATATAAGGCCTTTTTATTTCAATATGGACTACATACAGAGCAAAATAAGCGAATCTACACTCTAAAATATGTCTATATACATCTGTATGTAGTCCGTATTGGAATCTCTAAAACGTCTTATATTTAGAAATGGAGGGAGTATTTACAAAGCTTGGAAAACTGCCATCCCAGTTTAGTATAAGTGGCCTCACACCAAAGAAAATTTACGAAGCTTGAAAAACTGTCATCCTACTTTGCATATTAGTAAACCCAAAGGCCACTTGGTAAATTTGGGCAAGGCTTTGCAAAAGTGGTTTCCTTCATAATTTTGTCTTAATGACTAGTGGGCCCGTGTGTGATGTGTACGTGTATGTGTGTGCTGCATGTGTGCGTCGTATGTGTGTGATGCGTGCGTATGTACGTGTAACGTGTGTACGTATACGCATAAATATACTGGAGGTGCCTCAACTTGCCCTTTACGGTTAGTTTAGTGCCTAAAGTTCGTGAAACTAGTGCTCGAACTTGTCTGGCCGTTAAAATACGGTGTCTCCATTCGTATACATCCAGCCCGCGTGGCGTAACGTGACGGTGCCCACCTGACAGTGGCTAAGAGGCGCCGGGTGGCCCACGCGTAAAGATGTTTTCACAAAAAAACTCATATTTTATTTTATCAATAGAAAAGCCATCAAATACACTCTCTGATAGCGAGAAATAACATGAAAAAACCTCCATGGAGGGGTACCGAACCTGGCACATCATGTTTAACAATGGCACGATCGGGCCAGCTGGCCGTACCATGCTTCGAATTAAACTCCTACCTAGAAAGCTATGCAATTTTCTTCTTTTTATTTGTTTCCAAGTTCTTGTTAGTTTCATAACACATAAATTTTCCCATATGAAAAATACAATTATCAATATGCTATTATTTTATATTTTAAATATTTTTCCATTTTTATTATTGTGTCCTTCGAAGAGGTAGACATGAACTCTATTTATGTAGATTCAAATATTTTAACCTATACTAGAAATTATTGTCTAAATTTAAGAATTAAATATGTCAACCGTGTTTGTATAAATGTAAGGATAATTTACACAATAACCTTTTCACACATGTTGAACTCTCTTAAAAATACATGTTGTAAACTTTTTTAAGCACATGACAAACATTTTTCAAAAATGCGTTATATTTTGTAATACATTTGAAACATTTTCCAAAAACATGTTGAACATTTTTCAAATGCACTAACACTTTCTTGATGTTTATGGCAGCACGTTTTTTCTTGAAAGCTTAAAAACTAGCACTTAAAAGTTTCATACAAAATTTTGAAATTTCGCACAAAAATGTATGCATGTGCTCTAAGTGAATTTCAAGTTTTGTTTGAAATTTTGTTATATTATACCCTGCAAAAAAAGAAAAAAAACAGGCCAAAAAAATAAGCTGATTTCTGCAGGTATTTTACTTTTTCTGTATCTCTCACAAACAAGTACAGATTTTGATTTGAAAAATAACACAGATATATTGCACTTCTACGTGAGCATGTTCACAAAAGGTCAGTAGTTTTTTAGCTGTAAAATCCGTTTATTTGACTTTCAAAAAAGGGCACAATGTGCTGGTGCGTCAAAATTACATTTCGCATTGCAACACAATATATAAAGTTTGACCTAGTCTATATCTACTAACCACAGTATGGCCTGGTGAACAGCCTATGCATGCAACACAATCTGTAAATTTGTGGGGTTTTCAGATATGATTGAATAAAATATGAGGTGGTTTTCTAAAAAAATCCTCACATCCGGGTGTGCCACGGGCACGTTGGCACGCCATGCGGGCTGGACGTACGTTTAGATGCAAATGGAGGTACTGTATTTGCACAGCCGGACAAGTTGAAGCATGTTTCATGTATTTTATAACTTTAGACACTAAACTGACCGCACAAGACAAGTTGAGGCACCTCCAACGTATTTAGCTCTATGCAAATATAGCAATCCATTATATATAAATAATAAAGGCTACAAAAGCAAAAAACATGTTGGCTTTGTAAACCTTCTCTCCTTTTGCTATAACAAGTTTTAGCAACCCAATATACAAATGTTATTGAAGGTGCTCTAAGTTTTAGCTGGACCTAGCTATCTCATATATATGGAGTAAAACTTACTTTTGGCTTATGCATTTCATTGAATACTTGTTATGCAGCTCGTGGCGATGGTGTCGACAACGTCGACGAGCATGGCAACAAGACAGGCGAACGGGAACTTCTGCCACGGCCCGTCGACGAGGCACGACGAGCCGAGCAGCTCGTAGGCCTCGGGAGGATGTGCATATCCTTTGGATTTCAATCCAATGAGGCAGGCACATTTGATAATTGAGATAGCTAGCAGTACCATTTCCATGCGCGATATGGTCGCCTCCGATATGTGACGAGTTTCAGCCGCCGGAGTAACATGCGGTGCACCGGACGAGGCCGTTCTCATTGCATGGCGTGCAGACACGAAAGCCCCCAGTCTTCTTGCTGAACCGGCGGATGCCGCCGCAGGATGCGCACGGCGTGGGTGGCAGCTGCAGCACCCAGCACCCCAGCCATGACGCGGCGGAGCTCTATGTTCTCATGCAGCGCGCGCGTTGTCCGCGTAGCAGATGAGGCGGATGCTGACAAATACTCCCTCCGTTCCAAAATAGATGACTCAACTTTGTACTAACTTTAGTACAAAGTTGGGTCATCTATTTTGGAACGGAGGGAGTAGCTGCGGCCGGTCCCGCCGCATCAGGGCGCGGAGCTCGGTGAGGATCGCTGTGTCCATGGACACGTCTCGCTCGTGAGAGGACAATGAGGAGGCCGCACAGCGCCGCAAGCTTGAGACTGGCTTGGATGGTACGCGGCAACCAGGGACTGAGATTTCAGGGGCCCAGGGCGAAACTAAAATTCGGGGCCCTTAATGCAAACACCAAATGGTAACGATCATTACATATGCAGGATGTGGATATTTGAAACATAGGGCAAATGCACTTGATTTGGAAAAGAAACTATTAAAAAACTAAAGAAGTCAAAAAAATTGAAAACTTTTTGTAACTAACATTGCCTAGTGTAATACTCATGTGAAAAGTTTCGGACATAGATGACTCTCACGGTATTCTCAGCAAAAATAATTGCAAGCCCAAAAATTGTGAATGGTAACATTTATATAGTACAATCAATTTTGCTTTTTTTGTCCAGGATACCATGGTAGTCATTCCTTCGCGAAACTTTTCATGTGAGTACTATGCAAAGTCATCTTTGTTAAAAGAAAGTTTCAATTCTTTTGACTCTTCTCTTTTTTTGTGAAATAATTCTTTTGACTCTTCTCATTCCTTTTAAAATAAAGAAAATTCAGTTCGGGTGCAATGGGACCTGAGACACATTGCCTATTTCTGTTAGATATGGGACTGGGACCAATTAACGCTTGAATGCATCTAAAAAGTAATATTTATGTCACATAACCTATACATATTACCTTAATATAATTCTACATTCCTCGATGTAAAGCAACATATGATGCAAAGTTAATGTAAAATTAACATAATTGATCTATATAGATAACAAATTAGTGATTGATGGTATTACCGTGTACATACAAAGGTTCGGGCCGGTAAGACAAGAAGTGGTTAACTGCTGATCGATTGATGCCCTGGTTGGATCCAAGGAGACCTCTAGAGCCCTAGGCGGAGCACTAGAGAAGCGATCAGATCACACAAAGAGGCGCCAAGCCGGAGCACTAGAGTAGCAATCTCTCGGTTGGCCGACACTCTCCGATCTCTCCACCGTAGCCGCCGCCGGCTGCAGCTTTCTTCGCGTACAGGTAGATCGTAGTCGCGTAGTTGCATTGATAGGCCACGAGCGAAGGAAAATCTTAGGAAACGAGCAAAAGAAGATGAGACGATGACCGTAGATTGCTCCCGGGCTCCCGTAACGTGTGCCCTTTGACTGAGATTTCCATACAGGCTGACAATTGCACGTAGCAGCAGCGAAAAATTAGCCGATGGGCTATCGGCCACATGCATGCATGCTAGCCGTGGGGGCCCCTGTAAGGTGTGGGCCCGGGGCGGCCGCCCCTCCTGCCCCCCCTCAGGGCCGGGCCTGGCGGCAACGGGCGGTGGCCGGGGAGGGGGGGGGGGGGAGGAGGGCCGGCGGCGGTCGGGTGTGTGTGTGTGTGCGCGGGGGGGGGGGGGGGGGTAGAGGTGGGCGAGGGGAGCAGAAAATGATTTGAAAATAAGCGGACCTGACAGATTAAATTATCTACCATGCAAAAAATGGATTATTATTTTTTTTGAATTTTTCTAGTATTTGTTTTAATTTGTTTTTGTTCAACTCTGATGCAGATGAGTCTGAGCTCAAAAGTGGATTATCGGTGTCACGGTATGCTAGTCCCTCCTTCTCATAAGATAAGAGCGTTTTTAAGACTATTAATGTGACGGAGGGAGTATATTTCATCCAAATTTTATTCACCTTATCTGGTATTTTTTACATCAATTCATCTTATCTGTTCCGATGAGGTGGAGGGAGAATGGCCTGCTCGGGGTTTTCTACGAAAGTGGGGTGAGTGGTTGGGTCCTTTAAAAATGTGTCATACCTTACTTCGTATGGTCAAAATGACTCGTTAGAGATAACTCCTTTACCTTGACCCCAGTTACCAATTAGACAAAACAAAACATGTTGTATCTTTCTGTTGAAGTCATGAAATCAGACTTTTCGAGCTACCAGTTCACATTTTGTAACTATTGGTTGAAGTCGTGAAACCAGACTTTTTTTTTTCATGAACACAATTTTATTTCCAATCGCCCCTGGTAGGTAAGGACCTTGTCAATCATGTAAGACATTATGATGCACCTTACTTTTCAGCGGCTGTGATGGTTCTTGCCTGATTTTTTATAATTAATTAAGCAATTTGGTTTTTGCTCGGCTTTCATTAATTAATCGAGCAACTCTTTTCTTCTTACTGAATGCAGGAATCCTGCCATTTTGAAAGAAAATCCCTTCCTAACACACTGGTTTAAGAGTACACAATTTTCGGGCATTTAATTCGATGTTGTGCATGTATCTTTATTTAGAGACAACCAGTACCAACAAGCTTGTTGTGGTCGTCGCCGCCGTGATAACAACGTTTGCATTACTTCTGCTATGGCTTGGCTTCCTGATCCGGAAGCCTAGTAAGCAAGGTGAGTCATAGTCCTTCTGTGAGTTCATTTCAGGAGGATAACCTGAAACTACTGCTTGCTCTATCTACTGCACATGTACTGTGGCGTCCTTCTCCATTTTACAGTCACCAAGTTTGATGACATCGTGAGACGAGAGTGTCCAACGTACCATCTCGAAACCCTTAGAGCCGCCAACGACGGATTCTACTAGGATAATGAAATATGGCGTGGTGGCTTTGACACTGTTTACAAGGTGATAATACTTGTAAAATCCATGTGAAATCAGACTGAAAATTTCCTATGATCGTATAAACAACAGGTGGATAGTACTCGCCTTGTTGCACCTGTATGAAAAATGTCTAATTGATTAAGTGGTCTTTTTTTGACAGGGTCAAATGGTAGATGGCCAGAAGTTGCGGTGAAGAAGTTGTCAGCAGGGAACAGAGTGCAAGGTTGAAGGAGTTCAAGAAAGAGGTGGACCTGATCGCCAAGCTGCAGCACTGCAACCTCGTACGCCTGCTCAGTTGCTGCATCCAGTACTCCGAGAGGATACTGGTCTAGGAGTACATGAGCAACAAAGCTTGGACACCTTCATTTTTGGTACGTATGGGAAAGTGTGTAAGAAAGTGAGCCCCTGGCGTGGCAAGTTCATGTCCTCGGCGGCTAGGCTCGTTCTGACCAACTCGAGTCTATCCTCGTTTCCCATGTTCGCCATGGGCCTCTTCCTATTGGCCGAGGGGGTTCATGCCAAGATGGACACGCCGCGAGTCCATTTTTTTTGGGAAGGGACGGGTCTCAAGGGCAAATACCATATGGTCAATTGGGCTGCGGTATGCAGACCCAAGTCCATGGGAGGACTAGGAATCACCAATACCAGACTACAAAACATTGCGCTAATGTGCAAATGGATCTGGAAGCTCTCGCAAGGGGCGACGGGCTTATGGGCTGATATCCTTCGGGCGAAATACTTTCCCAATGGGAATTTTTTTCGAAGCAAAGGCGAGGGGCTCCCCTTTATGGCATGACCTACAGGCTATTAGACCGACGTTTGACCAAGGGGCCAAATTCAACGTCGGCAATGGCCGCTCCACCCGTTTCTGGCTAGATTTTTGGGTGAGCACTCGCCCCCTTTGGGAGGATTTCCCGGACCTGTATGCACTGGCGGTGCATCCAAACCAAAGGGTGGCTGAGGCTTTGGCTTCCCCCCCAGGCTATAGCCTTATGCCGAAACCTCAATGCTCTGGAGTCAGCTTGGTGGGGTACCTTGCTGGATCTGGTTTCCCCGTTGTGCTGACAAATGAGTCCGACAGGGTGTCGTGGCACCTAAACGCCTCCGGGAAGTTTTCTGTCAAATCCCTGTACAACCAACTATGCCAAGGGAAGGTACGGAGGGAGGTGAAGGGACTTTGGCAAGCGCGCGTTCCGCTTAAGATCAAAGTTTTTCTTTGGCAACTGTTCCGGACCGCCTCCCCACGTCCATCAACATTACAAAACGGAAAGGCCCAGCAACGGGTCCATGTGCATTATGTGGGGACCCCGAGAATGCAAACCATGTTTTCTTCCTATGTCCATTAGCGAGGTTTGCTTGGAGCGCTGTGCGCGAGGCAGCCGGTGTCCCATGGGACCCGCGTTCCTCTTCCAAACTCATGGGACTTCTGGATCCGGTTCAGGGTCAGCACAAGCGTGTGATGTGGACTAGTATAGGGGCGATGTTATGGTCCTTATGGCTCACCCGTAACAAATTTACCATTGATGGGTAGTTCCCATCGCACCCGGCTAATATCATATGCAAATGTTCTATCCTAATGCAGCAGTGGAGTCCGTTGGCGAAGCCGAAGGACTCTGAGATGATGAAGCACGCGCAAGATCAAGTTCACCAAGTCTACGTGGCGGCTAGGGAGCCGGCGACGCCTCCCTAATAATGGGAGTAATCTTTAGTTTCGCGAGCCTACGCGCTCCTGTTCAAGTGCTTCGGCCTTGTAACGTGCTCGCAGCTCGGCTTCGAACCCTCCTGTCTTAGTCTCTAGATCCGCCTTGGGCTCCTGCTTTTGGTCCGTCCGTGTAATGACCGTCCGTTTATGCTACTCTGCCTGTTCCGTTGTGGGCTTTACTAATCTAAACCGAACGCTCCCAGCGTCTTCGTTCTAAAAAAAATTACTATCATTTTTGATAAGCAATTCAATTGTGTGAATTCGGCACTAGATCCGAGAAGACGCGCCACCTTGAGCTGGAATACTACTATCGACATCATCTTCGGCATTGCCAGAGGGTTGCTCTACCTTCACCAGGACTCGAGGCACACGATGATCCACCGAGATCTCAAGGCGGCCAACGTTCTCCTCGACCGGGAGATGGTGGCTAAGATATCGGATTTTGGGATCGCCAAGTTGTTCAGCAGCATCAGCGATCATCAGGTCACAGAAAGGATTGTTGGGACATAGTAAGAACTGCAACCCTTGCATGACAGAAACAGTGGAGTAGTACTATAGATACCTTTACCTTTTCCTTTTCTTTTCAAGTGTATCCTCGGCCGATTTCTTCACTGATTTTGTATGATGCCCATGTGTGGCGGCAACGGTTACATGTCACCAAAGTATGCCATGGACGGAATGGTTTCGTTCATGCAAGACGTGTACAGCTTCGGTGTGCTGTTGCTGGAGATCATCAGTGGCAGGAGGAACCAACGGAGTTTCAACCTAATAGCTCATGTAAGCAGTGAATTGTTAGGACAAACCCCGAACTACCTCTCCCTCTCAACTCACTCGCTCGAACAAGAAAGAAGGAAGGAGATGAACACAGTGGACACAAGTTTCTCAGGCCGGCGCACGAACGCCGCCGTGGGCGCACGAGCGCCCGAATCTTTCTTCTCTTTGCAATGTCTACATGATGCTCAACTCAGTGCACTACAACCATCCCGCGTCTACAGAATTTATACCCGGGCTGGCGCACGACGCACAGCCCACCCCGCCCGCAGGATCCGCATGCCCGGCCGTGCACGCCCACGACGCGCACGCCACGACCGATCCCAACGGATCACCGAAACGTACGCTCCCTTACGCGCTCATCCGGCGACCCGGCCAAGCCAACAAACTAGCTAACTAATCAGGGCATGCACTAACAGAATCTTGCATGCACACAGATCACACACACGAGCACATACTCATGCGTGGCTTATTCCTAACATTCTCCCCTCTAAGCCACGACCTCGCCGCCCATCCTGACAGGACTCCGGCCTCTCGTCGACTGCCACGGAGAACGCCCTTCTTCATCTCCGGTGACACACGCCGCAGCTTCTCTTCCTGGCGCACCAACGGCCTTAATTTCCTCGAGCTCGAACTCGACTCCGGGCACTGCCATTACAACGTACACGGGGGATTTTATACCCAGGGACGCGCCGGGCACGCACCCACGTCCCAGCCCACATCGAGCACCCGCCCCGCCCGCTCTGCCCTGCGCCCCCTCCGACATGCACGCACACGTCTGGGCGCGGCGAGCCCACGATGGACCAGCTCAACGCGCACACCCCCGCTCGCCAACGGCCACCCTACACCACGGTCCCGCCGCGCCTGACACGCCCGACGCGCGCCCATACACGCGCCTGACGCATCCGACACGAGCACCGCGGCTCCGTGCCACGTGCCTCCACCGTTGTCGTGCCGAGCCGCCGCGACGCGCTCGCCGCACCGTCGTCGTTGTTGAAGCCGCCACCACGCAGGTCCTCTGCGGCCTCCTCACCGTGCCGCCGCAGCCACCGCGCCTCCTCGCCGCGCCGCGCACCTTCATAGGCCGACACACGGTCCGGAGCATCGCGCAGCCGCCGGCGAACTCCGCCACCGCCAGCACGCCTCCGGCGAACTCCGCCACCGCCGGCACGCCTCCGGCAAGAAGAACGGCGCCCAAGATGAACCAGCTCATGATACCAAATGTTGGTACAAACCCCGAACTACCTCTCCCTTTGAACTCACTCGCTCGAACAAGAAACAAGGAAGGAGATGAGACGCAAGTTTCTCGGGCCGGCGCACGAACGCCGCCGTGGGCGCACGAACGCCCGAGTCTTTCTTCTCTTTGCAATGTCTACATGGTGCTCAACTCAGTGCATTACAACCATCCTGCGTCTACACAAATAGTAATGGCGGCTAAGCGTTGCCTTTGTGTAAGGCTGAGCATACACCTGGCCGAAACCAGCACTAGCAGAAGTTCAGCTCGAGCAAGCTTGCTTCCTGTGTCCAACAACAAAGGACTTCACACAAGTTCCACATGTTTCATTGAAGTGACATGATGGCCCATGTGTGCATGGATCCCACTCTAAAAATTCTGAAATTCCAAAACAATGCCCAACACAAGGTTAGTCCCACATCATCAAACCCATTAAGCATCGCGAGAATGGTGGCCAGCCGGCTATGCCATGTGGCGCAAGCTGGTTGGCCGCGGTGAGAGAACTTTTAAAAGATCACGAGAAACAGATCTCGCCCAGCCCGCTCCCGCGAGCCGGGGAGGGGGGGGGGGTTGGGTAACGTAGCAGAAATTTAAAATTTTCTAAGCATCACCAAGATCAATCTATGGAGATTCTACCAACAAGAGAGGGAGATGATGAGCATCTTCATACCCTTAAAGATCGCTAAGCGGAAGCGTTACAAGAAACGCGGTTGATGGAGTCGTACTCGTGGCGATTCAAATTGCGGAAGATCCGATCTAGCGCCGAACGGACGCGCCTCCGCGTTCAACACACGTACAGCCCGGGGACGTCTTCTCCTTCTTGATCCAGCAAGGGGAGAGGAGAAGTTGAGGGAGAACTCCGACATCACGACGGCGTGGTGGTGGTGGAGCTCGTGGTTCTTCAGTAGGGCTTCGCCAAACACTACGGAGGAGGAGGAGGTGTTGGAGGAGGAAGAGGGCTGCGCCAGGGAAGTGGTGTGGCTGCCCTCCCACCCCTCCACTATATATAGGGGCAAGGGGAGAGGGGGAGGCGCCCTAGGGTTTCCCCTAGGGTTCGGCGGCCAAGCAGATTGGATCTTCCTAGGAAAAATCCTAGGGAGACTTGCCCCCCAAGCCAAGCAGGTGGAGGATTGCCTCCCAAGCCAGGTGGAGGCGCCCCACCTCCCCAAATAACGTGGGAAAGGGTGTGGGGGGGCGCGCCACCCCTTAGTGGGCTGGTTTGCCCCTTCCCCTTTGGCCCATGAGGCCCTCCAACACTTGTCGGGGCTCCCGAAACACCTTTCGGTCATGCTGGCCATAGCCTGGTACCCTGGAACACTTTCGGACTCCAATACCCTTCGTCAGATATATCGATATTCACCGCCGGACCATTCTGGAACTCCTCGTGACGTCCGGGATCACATCCGGGACTCCGAACTACCTTCGGTAATCACATACTATTTCCCATAACAACTCTAGCGTCACCGAACCTTAAGTGTGTAGACCCTACGGGTTCGGAAACCATGCAGACATGACCGAGACGTTCTCCGGCCAATAACCAACAGCGGGATTTGGATACCCATGTTGGCTCCCACATGTTTCACGATGATCTCATCGGATGAACCACGATGTCTAGGATTCAATCAATCCCGTATACAATTCCCTTTGTCCATTGGTATGTTACTTGCCCGAGATTCGATCGGCGGTATCCCTATACCTTGTTCAATCTTGTTACCGGCAAGTCTCTTTACCCGTTCCATAATGCATGATCCCGTGACTAACTACTTAGTCACATTGAGCTCATTATGATGATGCATTACCGAGTGGGCCCAGAGATACCTCTCCGTCATACGGAGTGACAAATCCCAGTCTCGATTCGTACCAACCCAACAGACACTTTCGGAGATACCTGTAGTGCACCTTTATAGCCACCCAGTTACGTTGTGACGTTTGGTACACCCGAAGCATTCCTACGGTATCCGGGAGTTGCACAATCTCATGGTCTAAGGAAATGATACTTGACATTAGAAAAGCTTTAGCAAACGAACTACACGATCTTGGGCTATGCTTAGGATTGGGTCTTGTCCATCACATCATTCTCCTAATGATGTGATCCTGTTATCAATGACATCCAATGTCTATGGTTAGGAAACCATAACCATCTATTGATCAACGAGCTAGTCAACTAGAGGCTCACCAAGGACATGTTATGGTCTATGTATTCACACATGTATTACGCTTTCCAGTTAATACAATTATAGCATGAACAATAGACAATTATCGTGAACAAGGAAATATAATAATAACCATTTTATTATTGCCTCTAGGGCATATTTCCAACAGTCTCCCACTTGCACTAGAGTCAATAATCTAGTTCACATCACTACATGATTGTAATGAATTCAACACCCATGGGGTTTGATCATACCTCGCTTGTGAGAGAGGTTATTAGTCAACGGGTCTGAATGTTTCAGATCCGTCTGTGCTTTACAAATCTCTATGTCATCTTGTAGATGCGGCTACCACGCTCTATTTGGAGCTATTCCAAATAATTGTTCTACTATACGAATCCGGTTTACTACTCAGAATAATCCGGATTAGTGTCAAAGTTTGCATCGGCGTAACCCTTTACGACGAACTCTTTTACCACCTCCATAATCGAGAAAATTCCTTAGACGACTAGTTACTAAGGATAACTTTGACCGCTGTCCTGTGATCCATTCCTGGATCACTCTTGTACCACTTGACTGACTCATGGCAAGTCACACTTCAGGTGCGGTACACAACATAGCATACTATAGAGCCTACGTCTAAAGCATAGGGGACGCCCTTCGTCCTTTCTCTCTCTTCTGTCGTGGTCAGGTCTTGAGTCTTACCCAATACTCACACCTTATAACACAACCAATAACTCCTTCTTTGCCGATCTATTTTGAACTCCTTGCAAATCTTGTCATGGTATGTGTTCATTTGAAAGTACTATTAAGCGTTTTTTATCTATCCTTATTGGTCTTGATGCTCAATGTTCAAGTAGCTTAATCCAGGGTTTCCATTGAAAAACACTTTTCAAATAACCATTTATGCTTTCCAAAAATTCTACATCATTTCCGATCAACAATATGTCAACAACATATACTCATCAGAAATGCTATAGTGCTCCCACTCACTTCTTTGGAAATACAAGTTTCTCATAAACTTTGTATAAACCCAAAATCTTTGATCATCTCATCAAAGCGTATATTCCAACTCTCAGATGCTTACTCCAGTCCTTAGAAGGATTGCTGGAGCTTTGCATACTTGTTAGCATCTTTCAGGATTGACAAAACCTTATGGTTGTATCACATACAATCTTTCCTCAAGAATATCGTTGATGAAACAATGTTTTGACATCCTATCTGCAAGATTTCATAAATCATGCAGTAATTGCTAATATAATTCCAACAGACTCTTAGCATCGCTACGAGTGAGAAAGTCTCATCGTAGTCAACTCCTTGAACTTGTCGGAAAACATCTTAGCGATAAGTCAAGCTTTCTTAATGGTGACAGTTACCATCATTCACTAGTGCAGAACCGGGCAATAGCACCGGTTCGTAAGGCCCTTTAGTGCCGGTTCCATAACCGGCACTAAAGTGTGGTCACTAAAGCCCCCCCCCCTTTAGTACCGGTTCAGCACGAACCGGTGCTAAAGGGCAACCACGTGGCACGAGCCAGCTCCGGGGGCCTGGAGCCCTTTAGTACCGGTTGGTAAGACCAACCGGTACTATAAGGTTTGGGGGGTTTTAGTTTTATGATTTCTTTTTCATTTAATTTTGTGTTTCCATTTTAATTCTTTTTCGTTTGCTGGTATTTTACGATACTACACATTGTACATGTTATGCATATATATATATATATATATATATATAATAGAATTTCTAGTAGAACCAATCATGCATATATATATCATCAATGTCTCACAAACCATCATATTAATTAATTCACACATACACACATGTATAGCTATATACAATTTCTCCTACATATGCATTGCCTTCGGAGCCAATGGCATTATAGCCTAATTGGTGCCTTCGGAGCACGATGACAATTGGAAGTGGTTTTCATGGGGGCGGTAGCGGGTAATAGTATTCTCCCTTCGGATTTATGACCTGGTCGAGCAAAAATCCCGCTATTTCCTCTTGAAGTGCTTCTACGCGCTCCGTTTCTAGGAGCTTCGCCCGCACCTCTCTGAACTGTTAAGAAGGAGATCAATATGCATGTGTATTAGTTGTGTGACTAGATATCGATAATGGTGTAAAAATTGTGAATAGTGTTTTGACAAGCGTACCCATTCCTGTCTTTGAGATCTGCTCCTTTCGGACGCCATCATGCGAATGTTCTCGCAAACGCAGAATGCACACAGATCAGTCCCCTGCGCCTGCTTCAGGGCCTTTACGAGAATGGAATTTGATCAGATAATAATTAATCAAGCATGATAATTAAAGAGATGGCAGCTAGCTAGCTAGCTAGTACTACTTAATTACTTACCTTGGGTCTTCCCCATTTAAGCTTTTCTTTCCATTCGCCGTCCGTGACCCTGATGAACCTTGCCCAAGCCCTGCCCGCCGAAAAAGAAAATGAATAAAGGGGTTATTAAATAGTTCATATCATGAAATGACGAACTAAATAGGCCGAGATATATAGTTAATAATGATTGAAATTACCTGTTGACTATCCCAAACAAGATGTTATAGTCAGTTTTTTCTTTGAGTAGTGAGTCCAGTATTTCAACTGTTCCGGCGTCAACTTTAATGATACACAAGACCCAGTGATATCTGCATGCACACACGTTTGCATGTCTTAATTAAGCGGGCATATGTAAGCAAAAACATGTAGCTAGCTAGTAGGCAAAAACAGAGAATTTGTAGTACAAGACAGTGTGACTCACTGGAAGTTGTAAGGAAGTAGTATATCTTCATTGTATTTGAGGCGCTTCAAGAACTCTAGCATGCTGTCCTCTACGGCCTTTCGATGACGTTCATCTAATTTCCATGTGTATTCATTAACGGTGTTTGGGTCAATGAACCCAATGCCATAGCGTCCACCTTTTCTCATTTCATACATCTTCATCCTGCATATAATACCACAGAAAAGAATATAGTGAGGATAATTACAGGTAATGATTGATCAAAGGATCACTACAGCTAGCTTGAGACTTAAATTACAGAAAGAAATCACTTACAGACAATAGCAACTGACGATAGATTTGTCGAGTGCGTCTTGATTGTATAACTGAAACAGTTCAGAATACTCAACGGACACAGCTTTCTCATGGTAGTAATGATCCTCCTTGACATTCACCATGAGGGACAATCGATCGGAAATCTTGGTAATGTCCATGTACCATTGATGCAATTCATACATTCTCGTTGGGAGGTTCTTGACCTTGTCTGGCTCGACCAAAGGTTGGCCCCGGACATATTTCCGTTTTATTTCATCCTCTCTAAGCACAGGCATGGGCTCGATCTCGAGGAGTTGTCCAACAGTGATTTTGAGAACTTCAGCCTGCATTATATGCTCCTCCGTTATTACCACATTGCCCACCTCAGGAACGTAAACTGTTTGCCCACAATAATATTGGGCGCGCGTACTGTCACGTGTTGTTGGCACAACAAGCGAGGGGATCGATTGCGCCGCCTGTTCTCCCAGCTGGGGAATGGTTTTCCCGCATTTTTTGACAGCTGCTTCTTGTTTGCTCGATCCCGAGCTCGCCTCCTTACGTACACGTGCTCGATTTAACTTCCTGATGTGGCGCTCATAGTCTGTGTCAACAGGCTTGGGAGCTGGTGGTTGAGCCATACGAATGAAGTGGTCAATCGTTTCCTCAGGCACTTTCTCCCTTGGCGGCGGTGGCGGTTTCGGTGCAAAATGGGCTTCCACCTCGGACTTCGATATGGCTGCGATTTCCTCCTCGGACCTGTCATAAGCCCTCTGCGGAAGAGGCGTGAGGCTTGGACCATATTTATATCGCTTGCCTCCGCCTGTACTTCCTGTACTACCTCGACTCGTACCGCTACGCACCATAGCTGCGGGGTGTCTCTTCTGTGATTGCTGAGGCGGCGGAGACGGCTGACGGGGCTGAGTTGGACGAGGAGGAGTGGCCGCCTGAAGCTGTGCCGGACTTGGAGGAGGAGTGGCCTGAGGTTGTGCCGGACTTGGAGGAGGAGTGGATGTCTGACGCTGTGGCGGACTTGGAGGAGGAGGAGTGGCCTGACACTTTGCCGGACTTGGAGGAGGAGTGGCCTGACACTTTGCCGGACTTGGTGGACTTGCAGGAGCGGGAGACTGCTGACTCGGTGGCGGACTTCGACGAGGAGTCGGCTGACACAGTGTCAATGGCCTTCGAATGATGATGCAATCCTTTATTCCATAGGATGATACAATGTTTGGCGTCTCCGAGAAAGCGCTCGTCGTCACCTCCAGGATAGTCAAGCTCTAGCTCCGAATATGGGTCCACCACCTCATCAACCAAGACACGAGCATAGCCCGCTGGAATCGGGTTGCAATGGAAGGTTGCCTCGGGGGGATTTGTAAAAGCAATGGCGTCCGCCACCTTCATGGATATGTTCTTCATTTTGACGTGTAGCTCGCAGCTAGTGTTCTCCGTGATGTCATCCACGGGGTATCTACCCAGCATTGCGTCGTCCGGGGCGGAACCCACGCTGCTTCTCGGCATGGATGGGGCGGTGCTATCCAATGCTGGATCATTCGCTAGCTGCTGCAGCTGCTGAGACCCCCTTTGCTGGGTAAGTGAGTCGATCTGCTCCTGCTGCCGCTGGAATTTGACTACCAATTCCGCTTGACTTGCTTCTAGGCCTTGAAGGCGTTCATAGTCCCGCTTCCTCTGCTCCTCCTCCATCTTCCTCTTCTTCTCCTCCGCAATCTTCTTTCTCGCACGGGTTCTGTAGTCGTTGTTCCAGTCTGAGAACCCCTCATACCACGGAATAGCGCCCTTGCCTCGTGTTCTTCCCGGGTGTTCAGGATTTCCCAGGGCACGCGTAAGCTCGTCGTTCTCTCTGTTGGGCTGGAACACCCCCGATCGTGCCTCTTCTATTGCAACAAGTATCGCATCGTCGGCTCCCTTCAGACTTGCCCTCGTCGAAACATTGCCTGTCTTCGGGTCCAACTCCCCCCCATGCGCATAGAACCAAGTCCTGACCCTGGGGGGCCAGCTCTTAGTAACCGGAGTGGCACCTGCATCCTCCATCTCTTTCTCAGACTTATCCCACTTAGGCATTGCCACCGCATAGCCACCTGGCCCCAGCTTATGGAACTTATCCTTTTTTCGGCATTCTTCTTGTTTATTCTCGACCGTTCCTTAGCTAATTCCGAATCCTTGAATTTCACGAAATCGTCCCAATGAGCACGTTGGTTCTCTAGTGTTCCCTCGAATACTGGAGTCTTCCTTCCTCCCTTGACGTACTTGTCCCATTCACGATTCTTGTGGTTCTTGAATGCAACCGCCATCTTCCTAAGAGCAGCGTCCTTGACTTTCTGCACATCTGCTTCTGTGAAATGATCTGGTAGGGTGAAATGTTCCATGAGAGTATCCCAAAGCAGATCTTTTTGATTCTTGTCGACAAAAGTAACATCTGGACGTGGAGCAGCGTCCTCTTTGCCTTTTTGTCTTTTGTCTTTTGCTGGCTCTCTCCATTCTTGAAGGGAGATCGGGAGTTGGTCCTTCACAAGAACTCCGCACTGACGAATGAACTTGTCCGCAATCTTCTTAGGCGCTAATGGTTCGCCATTAGGTCTGACTGCCTCGATATTGTACTTTACGCCCTCCTTCAACTTTTTGTTCGGGCCTCGTTTCGTCCTTTTGCCTGAAGATTTGCTCGATCCGGATGGCTGAAAGAACAAAGATCGATTCGTTAATATATCTTCAAGTCATTTAAAACATGTGATGATCACCAGATACCTGCTTATATAAATATATATACCTCGCCGGTCTTTGTTGTTTCAGGATCAACATGTTCTTCGTCATCGTCATAATCGTAGTTCATGACTTCATCAATTCGGTCGTCGCGATCGAATATCATATCACCCTCTCCGGTGTTGTTTAGAAATTCGGAGCCGTCATAATCTTCTTCATTCTGATCATCATTTGGCCCGCGTATCATATCGAACATGGTCTGTTCTCCCTCTCTGTCGGTATTGTCTGCCATAGCTTTTATTTAACTAATTCAAAAGAAATATAAAACAATTTAGTATTCAAATTACATCGTCTCGAATAATAGATATAATCTCGAATACTTCGTCTAGAATAATAGATATAATCTCGAATACATCGTCTCGAATAATATATAATATTGAATAGTACATCACTGGCTAGCTAATTAAAGATCGAATACTACAGAAGAATCTAGGACACTCGCGGTTCCTGCGGCGCGGGCGGTGGACACCCAAAGAGAAGGAACCCTCACAGGATCATAGCTGAAGTGAGATCCCCGAAGATACTGCCAGGTATTGGAGAACCTGCCGCCCTCTAACGCAACCATGTAGCGATGGACGTGCTCGTCCTCCTCCCTGACACGGCGACGTACCACCTCCGGCGGGGCCGGGTCCCTCCGCACCGAAACTGGCCCACGCGAACGCCACCAAACGAGATCAGGGTCGACGACGGGACCCGGGGCCGGGTTCCTCATCAAGCGGCGCGCCCCTCCAGGCAGCACCTCCCAGTGCCAGCCCGGCGGAGCCCAGTCCCGGACATGGGTCGGCTGGACGTCGTCGCGGACGGGTCGACGGCGAGGATGCGGGCCGGGCATCGTCGAGAACAAATACTAGCTATATGCCCGCAAAAAGTAACATTTTTTAATGATTGGATTTTGATAACTAAAATTTCTAACATTTCTATATAACACTAATTATGCTAATCTAAATAATCTAAATAACACTAAAATTTCTAACATTTCTAACATTTCTATATAACACTAATTTCTAACATTTCTATATAACACTAATTTCTAACTGATTAAACACTAATTATATCCATCTAACATGCATTCATACATATATAATAGTGAAAAATAATCTAAAACACTAATTAAACATACAAAATACGTGTGTGTGTGTACTAATTAAACACTAATTATCTAAACTAATTAAACATACAAAATAATAATCTAAATAATCTAAACTAATTAAAGACTAATTATCTAAACTAATTAAACATGCTTGTGTGTGTGTGTGTACGGGCTCGGGGAGGGCTCACAGCGGGCGAGGCGACGGCGAGGCGAGGCGACGGCCGGGCGGCGACGGGACGGGGACGGCGCGACGGGGACGGGGACGGCGCGACGGGGACGGGCCCGGGGCGGCGACGGAGACGAGGGCGGCGACGGGGACGGGGCGGCGGCGGGGACGGGGGCGGCGACGGAGACGAGCGGCGACGGAGACGATCGAGGGTGGCGGCGACGTCGACGGAGACGGAAACAGAGGAACGAACAGAAAGGAAACTGAAATTTTCGTAGCCGTTGTATATATAGATGGCACCTTTAGTACCGGTTGGATCCACCAACCGGTACTAAAGGCCTGTTTTGGCCAGGCCAAGCGGCGGGAAGTGACCCCCTTTAGTACCGGGTGGTGGCACAAACCGGTACTAAAGGCCCCCCTTTAGTACCGGGCCCCCCTTTAGTACCGGTTTGTACCACGACCCGGTACTAAAGGGGGTGTGCTGGCGCAGGTGCGGTGCGACAAGTTTAGTCCCACCTCGCTAGCCGAGGGGCGACCGCATTGGTTTATAAACCCCCGTGCGGTCGCTCTCTCGAGCTCCTCTACAAAGCAGGCTTACTGGGCCTACGTGTTCTTTGCAGCCCTGTGGGCCCACTTGGCCTTTGCGGGCCTGCATCCTGGCCCAACGACAGGTTGGGTTTCTAGTCGTATGCAGGCCGCTCTGGCCTAGTAGGCGGGCTTTTTTTATTTTATTTTTGCTTTATTTATTTTTGTGTTGTTTTTTTGTGTATTTAGAGTTTCTTTGTGAACATTTTTGTTTTAGGTACAAAAAATTACAAACTTTCTGTTAGTGCCCGTAGTTTTCAAATTTGAATAGTTTAAATTTTGAATTATTTGAAATTAGTGTGAATCACTAGTTTGTGAATAACTTAACTTTAAAAATCAGTAAAGGCATGAAAGAATTTGTTTGCACATAAAATTTCTTCGCGTTTCAAATGCCAAAACACATAACTACCCTAACTATTACAGAGATTCCCCTCTCGGTGCGAAACACAGAAGAAAGTGATGATAGCTAGTGAAGCCGATCACATCCCAGATCTTTGGGTGTGAAACTTTTTCTTCGCGTGTGTCCCTTTGCGCCGTAACCATGGAAAATCTTCATCATTTAACGGGATGCTCGGGTCAATATTCACTGTGAATGGAGCAATTTCATCAAACTTTTCATAATCTTCTGACTTGTCTGTCTTGTCATCCACTCCCACGATGTTTCTCTTCCCAGAAAGAACTATGTGCCGCTTTGGCTCATCGTACGATGCATTCGCTTCCTTATCTTTTCTTTTTCTTGGCTTGGTAGACATGTCCTTCACATAGAAAACCTGTGCCACATCATTGGCTAGGACGAATGGTTCGTCTGCATACGCAAGATTGTTGAGATCCACTGTTGTCATTCCGTACTGCGGGTCTTCCGTTACCCCGCCTCGTGTCATATTGACCCATTTGCACCGAAACAAAGGGACCTTTAAACCACGTCGATAGTCAAGTTCCCATATGTCCTGTATATAACCATAATATGTTTCCTTTCCCGTCTTGGTTTCTGCATCAAAGCGGACACCACTGTTTTGGTTGGTGCTCTTCTTATCTTGGGCGATCGTGTAAAATGTATTACCATTTATCTCGTACCCTTTGAAAGTCATTATATTCGAAGATGGTAACTGGGACAGCAAGTACAGGTCATCTTCAATAGAGGTGTCATGCATGGTACGTGTCTGCAACCAGCTGGCGAAACTCCTGGTTTGTTCACGTGTAATCCAGTCATCAGACCGCTCCGGGTGTTTGGAGCGTAGCAAATTCTTGTGTTCATCCATATACGGAGCCACCAAGGCGGAATTCTGTAGAACTGTGTAGTGTGCTTCAGTGAGAGAATGTCCGTCCATACATATTATTTGTTCCCCTCCTAGCGTGCCTTTTCCATCCAGTCTGCCCTTATGCCGCGATTCAGGAACACCAATCGGCTTAAGGTCAGGAATAAAGTCAATACAAAACTCAATGACCTCCTCATTTTGATGGCCCTTGGAGATGCTTCCTTCTGGCCTAGCACGGTTATGAACATATTTCTTTAAGACTCCCATGAACCTCTCAAAGGGGAACATATTGTGTAGAAATACAGGACCCAAAACGTTAATCTCTTCGCACAGGTGAACTAGGACGTGTGTCATGATGTTGAAGAAGGATGGTGGGAACACCAACTCGAAACTGACAAGACATTGCACCAAATCATTCTGTAACCTTGGTATGATTTCTGGATCGATTACCTTCTGAGAGATTGCATTGAGAAATGCACATAGCTTCACAATGGCTAATCGAACGTTTTCCGGTAGAAGCCCCCTCAATGCAACCGGAAGCAGTTGCGTCATAATCACGTGGCAGTCATGAGACTTTAGGTTCTGGAACTTTTTCTCTGCCATGTTTATTATTCCCTTTATATTCGATGAGAAGCCAGACGGTACCTTAATACTGAGCAGGCATTCAAAGAAGATTTCCTTCTCTTCTTTGGTAAGAGCGTAGCTTGCATGACCCTGATATATGCCGTCTTCTCCGTGCATACGTTGCTGGTCCTCCCGTGCCTCAGGTGTATCTTTTGTCTTCCCATACACGCCCAAGAAGCCAAGCAGGGTCACGCAAAGATTCTTCGTCACGTGCATCACATCGATTGCGGAGCGGACCTCTAGGTCTTTCCAATATGGCAGGTCCCAAAATATAGATTTCTTCTTCCACATGGGTGCGCGTCCGTCAGCGTCCTTTGGAACAGGTTGTCCGCCAGGACCCTTTCCAAATATCACCTTCAAATCCTTGACCATATCATGTACATCAGCACCAGTACGGTGGCGAGGCTTCGTCCGGTGATCCGCCTCACCTTTGAAATGCTTGCCTTTCTTTCTTACGGGATGCCTGCTCGGAAGAAATCGACGATGTCCCAGGTACACATTCTTCTTACAACTATTCAAATATATACTGTCGGTATCATCCAAACAGTGCGTGCATCCGTGGTATCCCTTGTTTGTCTGTCCTGAAAGGTTACTGAGAGCAGGCCAATCATTGATGGTCACGAACAGCAATGCCTTTAGGTCAAATTCTTCCTGTTTGTGCTCATCCCATGCACGTACACCTGTTCCATTCCACAGTTGTAAGAGTTCTTCAACTAATGGCCTTAGGTACACATCAATGTCGTTGCCGGGTTGTTTAGGGCCTTGGATGAGCACTGGCATCATAATGAACTTCCGCTTCATGCACAACCAAGGAGGAAGGTTATACAAACATAGAGTCACAGGCCAGGTGCTATGGTTGCTGCTCTGCTCCCCAAAAGGATTAATGCCATCTGCGCTTAGACCAAACCATACGCTCCTTGCGTCATCTGCAAACTCCTTCCCGTACTTTCTTTCGATTTTTCTCCACTGCGACCCGTCAGCGGGTACTCTCAACTTTCCGTCTTTCTTACGGTCTTCTCTGTGCCATCGCATCGCCTTGGCATGCTCTTTGTTTTGGAACAAACGTTTCAACCGTGGTATTATAGGAGAATACCACATCACCTTGGCAGGAATCTTCTTCCTGGGGCGCTCGCCCTCGACATCACCATGCTCATCGCGGCTGATCTTATAGCGCAATGCACCACATACCGGGCAAGCGTTCAAATCCTCGTACTCACCGCGGTAGAGGATGCAATCATTAGGGCATGCATGTATCTTCTGCACCTCTAACCCTAGAGGGCAGACAGCCTTCTTTGCTTCGTACGTACTCTCGGGCAATTCGTTGTCCTTTGGAAGCATATCCTTTATCATTACCAGCAACTTTCCAAATCCCTTGTCAGATACACCATTCTCTGCCTTCCATTGCAGCAATTCCAGTGTGGTGCCCAGCTTTTTCTTGTCACCTACGCAATTCGGGTACAACAATTTTTTGTGATCCTCTAACATGCGCTGCAACTTCTTCTTCTCCAAATCACTTGCGCAGTTTCTCTTTGCATCGGCAATGGCCCGACCTAGATCATCAACGGGCTCATCTGATGCCTCTTCTTCAGCTTCTTCCCGCATTGCCGGCTCAGCTTCTTCCCGCATTACCGGCTCAGCTTCTTCCCCCATTGTTGTATCATCGTATTCAGGGAACCCTTGGCCAGGATAGCTGTCGTCGTCCTCTTCTTCTTCATTGTCTTCCATCATAACCCCTCTTTCTCCGTGCTTGGTCCAAACATTATAGTGGGGCATGAAACCGGACTCAAACAGGTGGACGTGAATGGTTCTTGACGTAGAGTAATTGCGACCATTCTTACAGCCAGCACATGGACAAGGCATAAAACCATCCGCCCGCTTGTTTGCCTCAGCCGCAAGCAGAAAAGTATGCACGCCCTCAACGAACTGGGGAGAGCATCGGTCATCGTACATCCATTGCCGGCTCATCTTCATTACACAACACCGAATAGACCAAATTAATACAAGTTCATACATAAAGTTCATACAACACTTAAATGCAACAAACAAATAACTCTCTAGCTAAAGCATTTAAATGCAACAACAAATGCGATCAAGATCGCAACTAAGGTAACAATTGATCCAACAGCATAATGATACCAAGCCTCACTATCGATGGCATATTTTCTAATCTTTCTAATCTTCAAGCGCATTTTCTCCTTCTTGATCTTGTGATCATCGACGACATCGGCAACATGCAACTCCAATTCCATCTTCTCCCCCTCAATTCTTTTCAATTTTTCTTTCAAGTACTCGTTTTCTCTTTCAACTAAATTTAACCTCTCGACAATAGGGTCGGTTGGAATTTCCGGTTCACATACCTCCTAGATAAAAATATCTATGTCAACTTGATGGGCATAATTTGTCATAAACACGAAATGCAACAAATAGTTTTAAAAGAGAATATACCACATCCGAATCATAACAAGGACGAGGGCCGACGGGGACGGATATCAAAACCATGGCACTATGTATAACAAAGAACGTACGGGTAAGATAATTATTATACGAGTAACTATATATCCAAATCACACAAACATCAATTTTTTATATAAAATTTCATGAACAAGAGGCTCACCACAAGGTGGTGCCGGCGACGGGACGATGCGGGCGATCGACGGTGGTTACGACGGAGATTTAGAAGGCACTAAGTAAACCACACCTACATATGCAAACTAAGTGTTATTTTGACCTCAAATTGCATATAAATCAAATACTAGCACATATATATATTTCCTCCCAAATTACTAAACTCACAAATTAATAACTATATAAAGCATTGCAAGAGCTAATCTAGCAATGAGAGATGAAAGGACAAAGTTGCTAACCTTTGTGATCACTTGAATGGATGGGGGCCTTCAAATCTTGACAAATTTTGGGCAAAATGTGTGATGAGCTCGAGGGGAGAAGAGGAAGAACATAGAGGAGAGGACAGGGGAAAGGGGGAAGAATAGAGCGAGCTGGACGAAGGGTTTATATGCAGGAGGACCTATAGTACCGGTTCGTGGCACGAACCAGTACTAAAGGTGCTGGAGGGGGCCCAGACTGACAACATCCTGCCACCACCCTCATTAGTACCGGTTCGTGGCACGAACCGGTGCTAAAGGTTAGCCACGAACCAGTACTAATGAGAGCGGCCCGGCTAGCCATTGGAACCAGCACTAATGTATACATTTGTGCCGGCTCTAATACAAACCGGCACTAATGTGCTTCACGTTTGACCCTTTTTCTACTAGTGATTGTCCGTCTTCCTTTTAAAATCCATCTGTACCTAACAGCCTTACGACCATCAAGTAGTTCTTCCAAAGTCTATACCTTGTTTTGATACATGGATCCTCTCGGATTTTATGGCCTTGAGCCATTCGTCAGAATCTGGGCCCACCATTGCTTCTCCATAGCTCGTAGGTTCATTGTTGTCTAGCGACATGACCTCCAAGACAGGAGTACGTACCACTCTGAAGTAGTACGCATCCTTGTCGACCTATGAGTTTTGGTAGTGACTTGATCCAAAGTTTCATGATCAATATCATCAGCTTCCTCTTCAATTGGTGTAGGCGCCACATGAACAACTTCCTATGCCCTGCTACACACTAGTTGAAGTGACGGTTCAATAACCTCATCAAGTCTCCACCATCCTCCCACTCAATTCTTTCGAGAGAAACTTTTCCTCGAGAAAGGACCCGTTTCTAGAAACAACCACTTTTGCTTCCGGATCTGAAATAGGAGGTATACCCAACTATTTCGGGTGTCCTATGAAGATGCATTTATCCGCTTTGGGTTCGATCTTATCAGGCAAACACTTTTCAGATAAGCGTCGCAGCCCCAAACTTTTAAGAAATGACAACTTAGATTTCTCTAAACCATAGTTCATATGGTGTCATCTCAACGGAATTACGTGGTGCCCTATTTAAAGTGAATGCGGTTGTCTCTAATGCCTAACCCATAAATGATAGTGGTAATTCGATAAGAGACATCATGGTATGCACCATATCCAATAGGGTGCAGCTATGATGTTCGGACACACCATCACACTATGGTGTTCCAAATGGTGTTAGTTGTGAAACAACTTCCACAATGTCTTAATTGTGTGCCAAACTCGTAACTCAGATATTCATCTCTATGATCATATCATTGACATTTTATCCTCTTGTCACGATGATCTTCAACTTCACCCTGAAATTACTTGAACCTTTCAATAATTCAGACTTGTGATTCATCAAGTAAATATACTTAGCATGTACTCAAATCATCTGTGAAGTAAGAACATAACGATATCCACTACGTGCCTCAGCACTCATTGGACTGCACACATAAAAAATGTATTACTTCCAACAAGTCGCTTTCTTGTTCCATCTTACTGAAAACGAGGCCTTTCAGTCATCTTGCCCATGTGGTATGACTTGCATGTCTCAAGTGATTCAAAATCAAGTGAGTCCAAACGATCCATCCGTATGGAGTTTCTTCATGCATATGTACCAATAGACATGGTTCGCATGTCTCAATCTTTTCAAAAACGAGTGAGTCCAAAGATCCATCAACATGGAGCTTATTCATGCGTTTTATACGAATATGACTCAAACAGCAGTGCCACAAGTATGTGGTACTATCATTACTATCTTATATCTTTTGGCATGAACATGTGTATCACTATGATCGAGATTCAATAAACCATTCATTTTAGGTGCAAGACCATTGAAGGTATTATTCAAATAAACAGAGTAACCATTATTCTCCTTAAATGAATAACCGTATTGCGATAAACATAATCCAATCATGTCTATGCTCAACACAAACACCAAATAACAGTTACTTAGGTTTAACACCAATCTCGATGGTAGAGGGAGCATGCGATGTTTGATCACATCAACCTTGGAAACACTTCCAACACACATCGTCATCTCACCTTTAGCTAGTCTTCGTTTATTCCGTAGCTCTTTTATTTCGAGTTACTAACACTTAGCAACTGAACCGGTATCTTAATACCCTGGTGCTACTAGGAGTACTAGTAAAGTACACATTTAATATAATGTATGTCCAATACATACTTCTGTCAACCTTGCCAGCCTTCTTATCTACCAAGTATCTAGGGTAATTCTGCTCCAGTGACCGTTCCCCTTATTACAGAAGCACTTAGTCTCGGGTTTGGGTTCAACCTTGGGTTTCTTCACTAGAGCAGCAACTGATTTGCCATTTCATGAAGTATCCCTTCTTGCCCTTGCCCTTCTTGAAACTAGTGGTTTTACTAACCATCAACAATTGATGCTCCTACTCGATTTCTACTTTCGCGGTGTCAAACATCATGAATTACTCAAGGATCATCATGTCTATCCCTGATATGTTATAGTTCATCACGAAGCTCTAACATCTTGGTGGCAATGACTATGGAGAACCATCACTATCTCATCTGGAAGATTAACTCCCACTCGATTCAAGTGATTGTAGTACTCAGACAGTCTGAGCACACGCTCAATGATTGAAGTTTTCTCCCTTAGTTTGCAGGATTAAGAAGCTTGTCAGAGGTCTCACACCTCTTGACATGGGCACGAGCCTGAAATCCCAATTTCAGCCCTTGGAACATCTCATATGTTCAGGACGTTTCTAAAACGTCTTCAGCGTCTCAATTCTAAACCGTTAACATTACTGAACTATCACGTAGTCATCAAAACGTGTATGTCAGATGTTCGCAACATCCGCACACGACGTTCGAGGTTCAGCACACCGAGCGGTGCATTAAGGACATAAGCCTTCTACGCAGCAATGAGGACAATCCTCGGTTTACGGACCCAGTCCGCATTGTTGCTACTATCAACTTTCAACTAAAATTTCTCTAGGAACATATCTTAAACAGTAGAACTAAAGCGTAAGCTATGACATAATTTGCAAATACCTTTTGACTATGTTCATGATAATTAAGTTCATATGGTTATTTAATGAACTCTCACTCGGATAGACATCCCTCTAGCCATCTAAGTGATACATGATCTGAGTCAACTAGGCCGTGTCTGATCATCACGTGAGACGGACTAGTCATCATCAGTGAACATCTTCATGTTGATCGTATCTACTATACGACTCATGTTTGACCTTTCGGTCTCTTGTGTTCCAAGGCCATGTCTATACATGCTAGGCTCGTCAAGTCAACCTAAGTGTTTTGCTTGTGTAAATCTGGCTTACATCCGTTGTATTAGAACGTTAGAATCTATCACACCCGATCATCACGTGGTGCTTCGAAAAAACGAACCTTCGCAACGGTGCACAATTAGGGGGAACACTTTCTTGAAATTTTAGCGAGGGATCATCTTATTTATGCTACTGTCGTTCTAAGCAAATAAGATGTAAAAACATGATAAACATTACAGGCAATCATAAAGTGACATGATATGGCCAATATCATCTTGCGCCTTTGATCTCCATCTTTGAGGCGCGGCATGATCACCTTCGTCACCGGCATGACACCATGATTTCCATCATCATGATGTCCATCAACGTGTCTTCATGAAGTTGTCTCGCAAACTATTACTTCTACTACTATGGCTAACAGTTAGCAATAAAGTAAAGTAATTACATGGCGTTTTTAATGACATGCAGGTCATACAATAAATTAAGACAACTCCTATGGCTCCTGCCAGTTGTCATACTCATCGACATGCAAGTCGTGATTCCTATTACAAGAATATGATCAATCTCATACATCACATATATTTCATTCATCACATCCTTCTTGGCCATATCACATCACATGACATATGCTGCAAAAAAAAGTTAGACGTCCTCTAAGTGTTGTTGCAAGTTTTTTTACGTGGCTGCTATAGGTTTCTAGCAAAAACGTTTCTTAGCTACGCCAAAACCACAACGTGATATGCCAATTGCTATTTACCCTTCATAAGGACCCTTTTCATTGAATCCGATCCCACTAAAGTGGGAGAGACTGGCACCCGCTAGCCACCTTTATGCAACAAGTGCATGTCAGTCGGTGGAACCTGTCTCACGTAAGTGTACGTGTAAGGTCGGTCCGGGCCGCTTCATCCCACAATACAGTCGAAACAAGATAGGACTAGTAACGGTAAGCATATTGAACAAATCATCGCCCACAACTACTTTGTGTTCTACTCATGCATAGAATCTACACATAGACCTAGCTCATGATGCCACTGTTGGGTAACGTAGCAGTAATTCAAAATTTTCTATGCATCACCAAGATTAATCTATGGAGATTCTAGCAACAAGAGAGGGAGAGGATGAGCATCTTCATACCCTTGAAGATCGCTAAGCGGAAGCGTTACAAGAAACGCGGTTGATGTTGTCATACTCGCGGAGATTCAAATCACGGAAGATCCGATCTAGCGCCGAACAGACGGCGCCTCCGCGATCAACACACGTACAGCCCGGGGACGTCTCCTCCTTCTTGATCCAGCAAGGGGAGAGGAGAAGTTGAGGGAGAACTCCGACAGCATGACGGCATGGTGGTGGTGGAGCTCGTGGTTCTCCAGTAGGGCTTCGCCAAGCACTACGGAGGAGGAGGTGTTGGAGGAGGGAGAGGGCTGTGCCAGGGAAGAGGTGTGGCTGCCCTCCCACCCCTCCAATATATATAGGGGCAAGGGGAGATGGGGAGGCGCCCTAGGGTTTCCCCTAGGGTGCGGCGACCAAGCAGATTGGATCTCCCTAGGGAAAATCCTAGGGAGACTTGCCCCCAAGGCAAGCAGGTGGAGGATTGTCTCCCAAGCCAGGTGGAGGCGCCCCACCTCCCCAAATAACATGGGAAAGCGTGTGGGGGTGCACCACGCCTTAGTGGGCAGGTTTGCCCCTCCCCCTTTGGCCCATGAGGCCCTCCAACACTTGTCGGGCTCCCGAAACACCTTTCTGTCATGCTGGCCATAGCCTAGTACCCCCGGAACACTTCCAGACTCCAATACCTTTCGTCCAATATATCGATCTTCACCGCCGGACTATTGCGGAACTCCTTATGACATCCGGGATCACATCCGGGACTCCGAACTACCTTCCGTAACCACATACTATTTCCCATAACAACTCTAGCGTCACCGAACCTTAAGTGTGTAGACCCTACGGGTTCGGGAACCATGCAGACATGACCGAGATGTTCTCCGGCCAATAACCAACAACGATATCTGGATACCCATGTTGGCTCCCACATGTTTCACGATGATCTCATCGGATGAACCACAATGTCGAGGATTCAATCAATCCCGTATACAATTCCCTTTGTCCATTGGTATGTTACTTGCCCGAGATTCGATCGGCGGTATCCCTATACCTTGTTCAATCTCGTTACTGGCAAGTCTCTTTACTCGTTCCATAATGCATGATCCCCTGACTAACTACTTAGTCACATTGAGCTCATTATGATAATGCATTACCGAGTGGGCCCAGAGATACCTCTCCGTCATACAGAGTGACAAATCCCAGTCTCGATTCATACCAACCCAACAGACACTTTCGGAGATACCTGTAGTGCACCTTTATAGCCACCCAGTTACGCTGTGACGTTTGGTACACCCAAAGCATTCCTACGGTATCCGGTAGTTGCACAATCTCATGGTCTAAGGAAATGATACTTGACATTAGAAAAGCTTTAGCAAACGAACTACACGATCTTGTGCTATGCTTAGGATTGGGTCTTGTCCATCACATCATTCTCCTAATGATGTGATCCCGTTATCAATGACATCCAATGTCCATGGTCTGGAAACCATAACCATCTATTGATCAACGATCTAGTCAACTAGAGGCTCACTAGGGACATGTTGTAGTCTATGTATTCACACATGTATTACGGTTTCGAGTTAATACAATTATAGCATGAACAATAGACAATTATCGTGAACAGGGAAATATAATAATAACCATTTTATTATTGCCTCTAGGGCATATTTCCAATAGGGGTGGGGGGGGGGACCCACGCGCTGCCGCCTCCAACCCTCGCCGCCCCTCCCACTTCCCTGCCGCTGCCGGCTCGCGCCGCCGGGCAAAGCCTGGCCGGCGTCGGTGGCGGCGGGCTGTCCTCCCTTCGGCGCGGTGTGGGGCTGCCGCGGGACAACACGTTCGCGCGGATGCTCGCGGCTATGCAGGGCAGCGTGTGCGGCCGGTCGGCGGCGCTCTAGCGCGGAGGCGCGGGTGGCTGCTGCTCCGTCGCCAGGTGGGGCATGCTTGCAAGGGCCGGTTGTGGTGAGCGCCTTGTTCCAGATCTTGATCGGGGGGATCTCCAGCCTGGTGCAGGCGGGTGGTGGGAGTGGGCCTCCTTCCCCTGGCTCGAGGCCGAAGGCATGGCTGTGAGTTAGGGCTCGTGCTCGGGCGGATCTGGAAGGGGCCCGGGACGAGTCGAAGTTTGAGCTTGAGGCAGGTGTGCCTAGGCTCGAACCGGGAGGTGCCGTGCTCCCACCTCGCGGGTACGGTGGATGCTGGTGGTGGTCGGGGCTTTGCAACGCTGTTGGGCAGATCAACATCAAGGGTCACAGACATGGCATCATGCGAGCGCGCTCGGCAACGGCCGTCGGGAGTCATGGGGTAGTGTATCCCCCGACCCACCGGGACTGGCTGGAGACACAGGCATGGGTGCCTCCTACTGTGGAGGCGTCGACCCATACTCCGACACTGATGTCGGGCTAGAAGTGAAAGGAGATCCCTTTTACTCCTCCTACCATGGTGGATGCACCATGACGTGGACGTTTTGTGGAGCCTTGGACATGGATGCCGGGGTGGCGGCCCTGGAAGGCGGTCCGCATGGATGGCTCTCCGGTGGGCACCATGGTAGCGGTGATGGCATTCTCTCTTGGTCGTGTGGGAGGCGAGAGGTGATGCAGCGGGTGGCTCAGGCGCGCTATTTGTCTCTGATGATGGCGGCGCCCCAATCCGGATCTGACGGCAACTCTTTGGAGTGTATCTTTTCTTCATAAAGATCTGCATGCCACCACAGAAGTGCCTCCCGAGCCCTGGTTCCAACGGAGTTGGGAACCTTGGGCTCAAGGGTGGCGTGTTCCGTTGGCGTGGGGCTGGGAAAGTTGCCCCGGCAAGGCACTTGTCGGGGCCGCGGAAGCTTCCCCGACAAGGCTCTTGCGGGGGAGGATTGCCTTGCCCTCTTGGTCTTCTGGTCTTGGCACCGTGTTTGGCTGTTCTGCGGCTTTAACCCCTCCCTCTGCCTCGCCTAGTGTGGTTGTGGGCGCAGCTCTGACTGCCCGTGCACTTAGTAAGGGGTACAAAGTAGTGCCCCTACTTTAGTACACCGACACACTCTGGGGGCCTGTTGCTTTGTGTGAACCAAGTATGTTGTGAGGTGTTGTCGTGGGATGCAGGCATGTTTTTCATTTCACCCCATGTTCTCCATCGCGCGACCCTGCGTGAGTGAAGGTCATTGTGGTTTATGGCCCAGCCGACCGCTCGCGAGAAGGTTGCGTCCTTGGGTGCGCACAATTTGCCACTGCTTGTGGGGGGCTATTTCAACTTGATCCACTCGGTAGCGGACAATAATAATGGGATCATTAACTGGATAAGGGTGTCCATGTTTAATAATGCAATTGTGGCAATGGCCCTTAGGGAAGTGGCCTGTCACGCCCAAGATGCGATCCTATCCTAAAGGAACTCGAAGGTCCCACTAAGGATAGAAGCGCATCTTGAAGACGCTTTTGCAAGGTGGATATCATTACATCAACATTACATAATAGATAGGGATACATACAAAAGGCATACAATGACACACGAATACAACATCATCTTACATAAGAGCACCATCTGACTACGGATGAAACACAAACAGAAACTCAAACGACATCCACCCTGCTAGCCCAAGCTGCCGACCTGGAACCTATCCCCTGATCGAAGAAGAAGCAGAAGAAGAACTCCAAAACAAGCAAACATCACTCTCGTGTCATGATCCTCGCATAACCTGCACCTGGAACTGTTGTTGTATTAATCTTTGAGCCACGAGGACTCAGCAATCCCATTACCATGGGTATCAAGACTAGCAAAGCTTAATGGGAAAGGAAGGGGTAAAGTGGTGAGGTTGCAGCAGCGACTAAGCATGATATGGTGGCTACCATATGCAAATAAGAGCGAGAAGAGAAGCAAAGGAACGGTTGTGAAGCTAGCAATGATCAAGAGGTGATCCTGAACTCCTACTTACGTCAAACATAACCCAAAACCGTGTTCAATTCTCGGACTCCGCCGAAAAGAGACCATCACGTCTACACACGCGGGTGATGCGTTTTAAGTCGTATCTGGTGTCAAGTTATCTACAACCGGACATTAACAAATTCCCATCTGTCACATAACTGCGGGCACGGCTTTAGAAAGTTTATTCCCTACAGGGGTGTCCCAACTTAGCCCATCACAAGCTCTCACGGTCAATGAAGGATATTCCTTCTCCCAGGAAGACCCGATCAGTCTCGGAATCCCGGTTTACAAGACATTTCAACAATGGTAAAACAAGTCCAGCAAGACCGCTTGATGCACCGACATCCCGATAGGAGCTGCACATATCTCGTTCTCAGGGAAACACCGGATGAACACTACGTACAACTAAAACCAGACCTCAAGTTTCCCGAGGTGGCGCTGCAAGTGGCTCTGGTTCGGACCAACACTTAGAGAAGCATTGGCCCGGGGGGGGGGGGATAAAGATGACCCTCGAGAGAGCGACTCCCAAGGGAAAAGTAGGTGGTGGTGAGACAAATGGTAAAACCAAGGTTGGGCCATGCTGGAGGAGTTTTATTCAAAGCGAACTGGCAAGGGTGTCCCATAAATCACCCAACCGCGTAAGGAACGCAAAATCCGGGAACATAATACCGATATGACGGAAACTAGGGTGGCAAGAGTGGAACAAAACACCAGGCATAAGGCCGAGCCTTCCACCCTTTACCAAGTATATAGATGCATTAATTAAATAAGAGATATTGTGATATCCCAACATAATCCTATCCACCATGGAGCAATCTTCAACTTCACCTGCAACTAACAATGCTATAAGAGGGGCTGAGCAAAGTGGTAACATAGCCAAGCAACGGTTTGCTAGGAAGGGTGAAAAGGTCAGAGGCTGACATGGAAAATTCGGAGGCTTGATCAACAAGAGATAGGTAGCGCGGCAAAGCGATAGACCAAAGCAACTAGCATAGAAATGATAGTAGTGAGATCCAGGGTGACGGTCATCTTGCCTGAAATCCCGCTAGGAAGAAGAACGAGTCCATGAAGAAGACGAACGGGCGTAGTCGAACGAATCCTCACAATTGCAACATTACCGGAACTAAGAAGCAACACCGGAAAGAAACAAACAACATGGTAAATGCACAAGCATAAACATGGCATGATGCACAAACAAGTATGATGCATGTCCGGTTTAATGAGGCATGGCATGGCAAAGTGCAACAACCAATACTACAAGTTAAGTGGAGCTCAATATGCAACAAGTTGCATATTGACAAAACACCACATTCGAGTTATTTAGTTCGCTCTTGTTTAGGTACTCAACAATATTAAATGTTGTTAAACATGGCAATAGGTGAAACAAAAGTAAACTAACTATTTAGGCAAGTTTAAATGAGGCCAAAACAACAAACAACAATTCCGGAAAAATCCTCATATGCAAATTATGAATTTGGTACTATTCTGCCCTAAACCATATTTTAGAGTTGTTAAACATGCAAGATGAGTGCACCATGTTAAACTAGACATTTTTCCACCCCATTTACATATAAAGTTTATTAAATTTGGAGCTACGGTTATTTAGTAATGAAATAAATCATTTTAACATGGCATTTGAGCAAATTTAATCAAACAACATTTTAAACATATCAAACATGGATGAAAGTGGCAAATTATTAATCTACACAAAATTCTAAGCATTTTACATATATAAATTATTTACATGTGATGCACGGTTCTGGAGTTATTAAATGCATGAAGATGAGGGTCTTTTCTGTAAAACAGGCAGTCTATGGATAAATGGAAAAATTCACAGCGCATGGAAAAAAATACATGGGCCGAATCTGGTTGGCCCAATCGGCAGAAAAAATAGAGGGGCGCTGGGGTGTGGCCTCACCCATGGGCTTCAGCCCAGACGAAGAAGTGGCTGGGCTTGCATGCGCGATGCAGGAGGCAGCATGGCGCGTTGGAGTGGTCAACGGCGCTAAACAAGGCATCACCCTCCTCTGCTCGATGCAGAGGCTGGACAGGCGCGACGCAATGGGACGGGCACGGGACTTGGGGGCGCCGGCGGTAGGATCCAGCCGACGGGACAGAGGGGCGCATGCGAGGCTCTCGTCGAGGCCCTCCGGGAAGAAGATGGCGGCGTCGCTGTTGGTTCGGGCGAGGAATGGAGCAGCTCGGGCGGTGGCGCTCGCCGGCGCGGGGAGGTGGTCTTGGACGAGAGGTGGCTGCGGCCTCGGACGCTCGCGGGGCGCAGGCGCACGAAGCAGGAGGCTGAAGGCGGAAGGAGGCCGGAGGCGACGCTGGTTGGGGACGAGGAGGTCCTCGAGCCACAGGCGCACGGGGCTCGTCTGGTTCCTGTCCCTGGCGAAGAGTGACAGAGAGAGGTGAGACAGGAAGAGGGAAAGGAAGAGAGGGCGCGAGGGAGGCCCGGCGGCGTGACTTGGAGGTGCCAGTGATCGTCGGCGGTGAGACGAGGCGGCAGGGTCACGAGGAGGACGGCGGAGCTCTGGATCGGGAACTTGCCGGGGCAGAGGGGCTCGTTCCCGGCGGCGATGGAGCTGCGGGCAACCAAGGCGTTGCTGCTGGAGATCGAGCTCGCTCGATCTGGAAGCCATGGGGAGGAGCTGCAGGAATGGGTTGATCGAGGGAAAGGAGATGGTTGGCCCGATGGGGAAAACGAGGAAGGAGGAACCGGCTTCGGTTGGGGGAATTGGGTCGGGAAGAGATCCCGAGGAAGAAAGTGGCGGCGGCCCAGACGGGATGGATGGGACATCTCCCTAGATTTTAGGGTTTTGTCTGGTTATATAGCAGGTAGGTTAGTTTAGGGGCTACCCGGGCCCTCCGATTATAATCGGACGGTCAGAGATAAATAGGTTAGGAGAGTCAAAGAAGAAACTGAAGATGCTTTATAGATGTTAGGGGATGATCCGGATCCAACGGTGACAACAGCACGGGTCGGGTTCGGGGAAGATTTCGGAAGTGCACGAGAGGTTTGAGCACTGTACAGAGAGGGATTAGGTGGTTTGACAAGAGGGAATCGAAAAACCCAGTTGGTCTGGAACGGTCAACAAAGGCAAAGCGGTCTGAGGGAAGGTGATGAAGGCAAAGGGAGAAACGGCAACGACGAGCGAATGCAAGTTTTGAAAAATGACGGCAACAAAGTGTCGATGCAATGTGAATGATGACATGAGATGAAATGCCTGACAACACAATGCAAAACAAAAAACAAAAACCCGACCACGAAGGATATATCATATCGCATCTCCGCAAAAGGCAAGAGTTGGAGTTACGAATGTGGAAAGTTGTATCCGGGGCATTACAACACTCCACCTCTACGAGAGGATCTCGTCCCGAGATCTAGGATGGCAGCGGAGGTAAAAGGAAGAGGAAGATAAGAGGTAAACTAAATTGCTTCTTCGACAAACGAGTGAAACCATGAACCTTGAGAGGTTGAGCATAATGAAAGAAAGAAAACAACAAAGATGAACAAAGTTGAAAACACTCCGTTAGAAAAGAGGAACAAGGGATACGACGAGAACCAAGAAGTTAGTGGACAAGGTAGATTTTGAGGCCACTCCGGTTAAAAATTAGCTGGACAAGGAATAAGAATAAAGATTTTGGGCAGCACTCCGGTTTAAAAGAGAAGCATGACTTGCTAAGATGAAAAGAACTTGAAGAGATAACAGAGCACGCCGGTTAAATGGATAAGCATGAAAAGAACACGATCCTCACAAAACGAGGTGATGGGTGAAGAGCACGACATCACAATGCCTCCGTAACGAAAGAGTAGAAGCTAGACCGTTGGGATAAAGGGACGGAGAAGAAAATGACAACTTTTGCCACAAGAGAAGTTGGAAAGCACCCTTCCAAGAAGGTTATAGCAGAGTTGTTGGAAAACCAACAACGAAACGACTAAGCTTGTAGTGGGCTTATGGAAAACTTCTCAAAATTGAGGCAAAATTCTGCCACTGCGGAAACAAATAATATAATTGATAACACCAACGAGACGAAAAACTTCTTCCACCAAGATGATAGAGAGATAACTTGGACCATTGATAATCACCACAATAGCAACATTCCTTAGGGAAGGCTTTAGGTGAAATCTATACCAAGATAACTCACACGAAGAGATTAATGGATTTAAAATACCTCATTCTTGACAACATGTGAATCGCGAAACATGAATGGAAATTGTCAAGATTGATATAACACCACCTCAAAAGATAAGGTAGAAATAATTGCACTTTGGAATGCAAGATGAAAAATGCTTGAATGCCTCAAAACAAAACATGTGTTGAGAACCATGTCTAATTTTGAGTATAGGTTGGCGGGTCATAACTTCGAGAGAAAACTTGAAGAACAATTGAAGAATGAAAAGAATCCTTGACGAACCACCATGTAGAGCCTCCATGAAGAACTCCGGTCATAGAAGGATGATAAAAAGAAAGAGAAGTTGAAAACACAAGGTGAAGCCTTGCAATGATTTAGATGGCGCTTCGCGACGATATAACCTAGAAAACTTGGAACTCCGGAAAAGAAAAGATGAACACTAGAACCGAGAATTACTTCATCATGAACAATCTCCGTAAGAAAAGAATTGAATCACCTCGAGGAAATAAGAATAAGATTTATTGTATGCTTATCCTTCATCAAATTAAATTGATGACAAGCAATGGATTTGGCATACTACTTATTCCCGTAGAAAGGATTAAAAGAGATATAGCGCGAACTTGAGAAGGTATTGATGGAACCACCGGTGGGATTTGGAAACAACGAATGAATGAATGAATTGATATGATGACGAATGAAGAGAAATCTTGAACGAACCACCGTAAGAATTGAAAATGAACATAGCAAAGGCACAATTCACCAGGAAGAATTGGAAAACGAATGAAGATACTTGAGGGGATTTAAATACATGAGAACAAAGAGATCATGAACTGATTAGAGGGTATTTGAACGAGCACCGATAAGATTTGGAGAACGATAATTACACGCTGAGAATGAAGAATTATGACCTGATGGCCTTCGGAGGAAAGAAATGGAAACAACTCATGAAATGCTCTGAATGGGTGAAAAGAATTCTCACAATCGAAAACAAGTACGAGAGGATGGCATCAAGCTTGAACTACGCATCTTTGGAAGCACGGGTAAGGATTTAAGAGGAACTCTTCTTTGGTCTTCAAAATCCGAGAATGACAACGAGAAACACCACCATGAATTGTTGAGATACACCGGGAGAATGAAAAAAAAGAAGAGGTTGAGCCAACAATGAAAAATAATTTTAAATCGATCTTGGAAAACATCTGACTGATGAAATTCATTCTTACGTCAAACTTGGAAATGAATTTGAGAATCGCTCCTGATAATTCGAAGAGTCAGGTAAGATCCTGGGAAAAGACCTGTGGGTTAGGGCCCACTCAAAAGAAAACACTGTTGGAAATGATTTTAAAGAGAGATTGCACTGGTTGAATTAAATGGCTTGAATGAGATAACAATCTCCAAATAGCTTGAACGGATTAAGAATGGAAACACAAATCTTCTGAGATATCTTCAACACTCTGGAACAAATGAATAGCAAGAGGTGAGTGATTGAGAGGTGCACCGGCATGAGAAAGCATTTGACACGAGGAAAGGAATATGATCAACACTGAAAGCTTGAATTGGATCCACCGAAGAAGAAAAAAGAACGAAGGATGATGAACTTGAAGCCCGTGAGCATCTTCACGAGGGATCACCGGATAAGAACATTGATTGAAAAGAGTGAAGTGACTTCACATGAATAAATGGATACTTGATTAAAATAAATGAGTCCTTGAAGAAAAAGGGTGGGAGGGCGGGAAAACAAAGGAAACTTGGGGACGGATGAAACGAACAACGTTGGGAAACTGAGAGGTGATCTTACGAACGTTGAAATGATCGGATCCCTTGAAGAGAAGCACGCTGGTTGGAAAGAATTGGGATGACAATCTCGATGATCAAGAAGGATTACAACTCTCGTAGAAATATGATAACACCGCTTAGGAAAGGTATGGAATCACCACTTGACATTGAAGCAACTCGTATACCACAAATAAAACAAAACAAAGATTTGGCTTGCAGAATAAGCCGGAACAAATACATATGATAGAGATTTACCCAATCCCATATCACACATCTATCAGAAAGATATTCTAGGAGCTACTTGAATTCCCATTTATAAACTCCCGAAACTTTCTGGTTATGCAATCTGGTGTTGGGGATACAGGGGAAGCAATATATCTCACCCAAACTAACAATCCCTACATCCAGCTGTATCCATCCGTCAACACATAACCAAGAAAACTCCGGAAATCGTGTACCTCAACCTTCGAAAAGCATCCGTTATACGAGCTATGGCAATACTCCCGAACTCCCCAGTACTGGGTGACGTCGAGGTTATCTCACCAACAACTGCATAAAAGAGATTTTCGATGTCGACAAAACTCAGGTATTCCAGAACTGCAACGATAAAGTTATGACGACAACACCTCGGAGCTCAACTCCCCGGGACACTGCCACAACCCCTAAATGTCAGGAGGCACCAAGAACAATGTTCTCGTCATAAGAATATCGGAACGATCCCAAGATACCCGCGTGATCCTAAAAAAATTAGTGAAAATTTGAGGATAGGAAAGATAAAACATCTACGTCAGGAGACCTCACCAGAGCGACGAAGGAACTGAGGAGTAAAAAGAATCCTAATCTCCGATATATATTATCCTAAGACACAAAACATTTTTCTTCTAGACTCAACAACGGCCAACAATCAAGGGGGCTCCTATGGTCGGTCGAGGCTATGATATCAACTTGTCACGCCCAAGATGCGATCCTATCCTAAAGGAACTCGAAGGTCCCACCAAGGATAGAAGCGCATCTTGAAGACGCTTTTGCAAGGTGGATATCATTACATCAACATTACATAATAGATAGGGATACATACAAAAGGCATACAATGACACACGAATACAACATCATCTTACATAAGGGCACCATCCGACTACGGATGAAACACAAACAGAAACTCAAACGACATCCACCCTGCTAGCCCAGGCTGCCGACCTGGAACCTATCACCTGATCGAAGATCAAGCAGAAGAAGAACTCCAAAACAAGCAAACATCGCTCTCGCGCCATGATCCTCGCATAACCTGCACCTGCAACTGTTGTTGTAGTAATCTTTGAGCCACGAGGACTCAGCAATCCCATTACCATGGGTATCAAGACTAGCAAAGCTTAATGGGAAAGGAAGGGGTAAAGTGGTGAGGTTGTAGCAGCGGCTAAGCATGATATGGTGGCTACCATACACAAATAAGAGAAAGAAGAGAAGCAAAGGAATGGTCGTGAAGCTAGCAATGATCAAGAGGTGATCCTGAACTCCTGCTTACGTCAAACATAACCCAAAACCATGTTCACTTCCCGGACTCCGCTGAAAAGAGACCATCACGGCTACACACGCGGTTGATGCGTTTTAATTCGTATCTGGTGTCAAGTTATCTACAACCGGACATTAACAAATTCCCATCTGCCACATAACAACGGGCACGACTTTCGAAAGTTTATACCCTGCAGGGGTGTCCCAACTTAGCCCATCACAGGCTCTCACGGTCAACGAAGGATATTCCTTCTCCCAGGAAGACCCGACCAGTCTCGGAATCCCGGTTTACAAGACATTTCAACAATGGTAAAACAAGTCCAGCAAGACCGCCCGATGCGCCGACATCCCGATAGGAGCTGCACATATCTCGTTCTCAGGGCAACACCGGATGAACACTACGTACAACTAAAACCAGACCTCAAGTTTCCCGAGGTGGCGCTGCAAGTGGCTCTGGTTCGGACCAACACTTAGAGAAGCATTGGCCCGGGGGGGGGGGGATAAAGATGACCCTCGAGAGAGCGACTCCCAAGGGAAAAGTAGCTGGTGGTGAGGCAAATGGTAAAACCAAGGTTGGGCCTTGCTGGAGGAGTTTTATTCAAAGCGAACTATCAAGGGGGTCCCATAAATCACCCAACTGTGTAAGGAACGCAAAATCAGGGAACATAATACCGATATGACGGAAACTAGGGCGGCAAGAGTGGAACAAAACACCAGGCATAAGGCCGAGCCTTCCACCCTTTACCAAGTATATAGATGCATTAATTAAATAAGAGATATTGTGATATCCCAACATAATCCTGTCCACCATGGAGCAATCTTCAACTTCACTTGCAACTAACAACGCCATAAGAGGGGCTGAGCAAAGCGGTAACATAGCCAAGCAACGGTTTGCTAGGAAGGGTGAAAATGTTAGAGGCTGACATGGCAAATTGGGAGGCTTGATCAACAAGAGATAGGTAGCATGGCAAAGCGATAGAACGAAGCAACTAGCATAGAAATGATAGTAGTGAGATCCAGGGTGATGATCATCTTGCCTGAAATCCCGCTAGGAAGAAGAACGAGTCCATGAAGAAGACGAACGGGCGTAGTCGAACGAATTCTCACAATCGCAACATTACTGGAACTAAGGAGCAACACCGGAAAGAAACAAACAACATGGTAAATGCACAAGCATAAACATGGCATGATGCACAAATAAGTATGATGCATGTCCGGTTTAACGAGGCATGACATGGCAAAGTACAACAACCAATACTACAAGTTAAGTGGAGCTCAATATGCAACGAGTTGCATATTGACAAAACACCACATTCGAGTTATTTAGTTCGCTCTCGTTTAGGTACTCAACAATATTAAATGTTTTTAGACATGGCAATAGGTGAAACAAAAGTAAACTAACTATTTAGGCAAGTTTAAATGAGGCCAGAACAACAAACAACAATTCTGGAAAAATCCTCATATGCAAATTATGAATTTGGTACTATTCTGCCCTAAACCATATTTTAGAGTTGTTAAACATGCAAGATGAGTGCACCATGTTAAACTAGACATTTTCCACCCCATTTACATATAAAGTTTATTAAATTTGGAGCTACGGTTATTTAGTAATGAAATAAATCATTTTAACATGGAATTTGAGCAAATTTAATCAAACAACATTTTAAACATTTCAAACATGGATGAAAGTGGCAAATTATTAACCTACACAAAATCCTAAGCATTTTACATATATAAATTATTTACATGTGATGCACGGTTCTGGAGTTATTAAATGCCTGAAGATGAGGGTCTTTTCTGTAAAACAGGCAGTCTCTGGATAAATGGAAAAATTCACAGCGCATGGAAAAAAATACATGGGCTGAATCTGGGGTGTGGCCTCACCCATGGGCTTCGTCCCAGACGAAGAAGTGGCTGGGCTTGCGTGCGCGATGCAGGAGGCAGCCTGGCGCGTTGGAGTGGTCAACGGCGCTGAACAAGGCATCACCCTCCTCTGCTCGATGCAGAGGCTGGACAGGCGCGATGCGATGGGACGGGCGCGGGGTTGCAGGGCCGAGACGGCGCGGTGGCACGGGACTTGGGGGCGCCGGCGGCGGGATCCAGCCGACGGGACAGAGGGGCGCAGGTGAGGCTCTCGTCGAGGACCTCCGGGAAGAAGATGGCGGCATCGCTGCTGGTTCGGGCGAGGAACGGAGCAGCTCTGGCGCTGGCGCTCGCCGGCGCGGGGAGGTGGTCCTGGACGAGGAGGTGGCTGCGGCCTCGGACGCTCGCGGGGCGTAGGCGCACTAAGCAGGCGACTGAATAAGGAAGAAGGCAGGAGGCGACGCTGGTTGGGGACGAGGAGGTCCTCGAGGCACAGGCGCACGGGGCTCGTCTGGTTCCTGTCCCTCGCAAAGAGAGACAGAGAGAGGTGAGACAGGGAGAGGGAAGGGAAGAGAGGGCGCGAGGGAGGCCCGGCGGCGTGAGCTGGAGGTGCCGGTGGTCGTCGGCGGTGATACGAGGCGGCGGGGCCGCGAGGAGGACGGCCGAGCTCTGGATCGGGAACTTGCCGGGGCGGAGGGGCTCGTTCCCGGCAGCGACGGAGCTGCGGGCAACCAAGGCGCTGCTGCTGGAGATCGAGCTCGCTCGATCTGGAAGCTGTGGGGAGGAGCTGCGGGAATGGGTGGATCGAGGGAAAGGAGATGGTTGGCCCGATGGGGAAAACGAGGAAGGAGGAAGCGACTTCGGTTGGTGGAATTGGATCGGGAAGAGATCCCGAGGAAGAAAGTGGCGGCGGCCGAGACGGGATGGATGGGATATCTCCCTAGATTTTAGGGTTTTGTCTGGTTATATAGCTGGTAGGTTAGTTTAGGGGCTACTCGGGCCCTCCGATTATAATCGGACGGTCCGAGATAAATAGGTTAGGAGAGTCAAACAAGAAACTGAAGATGTTTTATAGATGTTAGGGGATGATCCGGATCCAACGGTGACAACAACCCGGGTCGGGTTCAGGGAAGATTTCGGATGCGCGCGAGAGGTTTGAGCACTGTACAGAGAGGGATTAGGTGGTTTGACAAGAGGGAGTCGAAAAACTCAGTTGGTCTGGAACGGTCAACAAAGGCAAAGCGGTCCGAGGGAAGGTGATGAAGGCAAAGGGAGAAATGGCAACGACGAGCGAATGCAAGTTTTGAAAAATGACGGCAACAAAGTGTCGATGAAATGTGAATGATGACATGAGATGAAATGCCTGACATGAACACAATGCAAAACAAAAGACAAAAACCAAACCACGAAGGAAATATCATATCGCATTCCGGAAAAGGCAAGAGTTGGAGTTACAAGTGTGGAAAGTTGTATCCGGGGCGTTACATGGCCCGCATAGGGGCCCGATATGCGTGGACGAATAAGCAGTTAACACCGGTTCGGTCGGTGCTAGACCGGGTTTTCATGTCCGCGGAGTGGGAAGTGCTATTCCCACTGTGCTCCCTACAAGCCGAAACCAGGATTGGATCGGATCATATCCCTCTAATCCTCTCCTTAGGGGACGACAGGCTGAGACGTAGCCCTTGATTCTTCTTTGAAACCACATGGTTTGAGTCTTCGGGCTTCGAGCAAATCTTTCTCTCCAGGTGGGCGACATGCATGGCCTGGCTCGGGTCCCCGCATGGACTTATGGAGTTTTGGATTGCCGTAGGGGCGGGCATGCGCGCGACTCTCAAAGGTTGAGGGGCCAACCAGGGCCGCGAGGATAAACTGCTCCAAGCACGCATGACCGATGAACTGGCTCGGATGGATGCGATTGCTGACTCGCAGGGCTTCTTGAAGCAGGATTGGGATCAGCGTTACGCGCTGGAAGCCCAAGTCGAGTCCCTCCTTAGGGCTGAGGAGGAATATTGGCGTAGACGTGGTGGCATCAAGTGGACGCTGAAGGGTGACGCGAATACTAAGTACTTTCACGCCTATGCTAATGGTCGGCGAAGTAAGTGCGCCATCCTGAGGTTGCAATCTGAGCAGGGGCTCCTTTTGCGACAACAGGACATCATTCGCCACATTTACGATTTCTACATCCAGCTGATGGGCTCCAGGGAGGAGTCATGCACGCAGCTGTGAGCAGATGTCTGGGATCCTGTGTTACGGGTCTCGGACGAGGAAAATGAGGGCCTGGGGCTGGCTTTCCTTCCTCGGGATATTGATGTGGCGGCCCTTGGGATGAAATCGGACACTGCCCCGGGCCTTGATGGTTGGCTGGTGGCGATGTTTAAGCGCTTTTGGCCTGTGCTTAAGGGGCCAATTTTTGACGTGTGTAACGGGTTCATGCATGGTTGCGTAGATATCTCTCGCCTTAATTTTGGGGTTCTATCCCTGATCCCCAAAGTTTAGGGTGCAGACTATATTATAGAATTTAGACCCATAGCGCTCATTAACGTTCCGTTCAAAGTATGCGCTAAGGCTTGTTCCACGCATCTCTCTCCGGTAGCTCAACGTATCATTAGTAGGAGTCAGTCGGCTTTTATCCGCGGTCGCAATATTTTGGAGGGGCCGCTCGCCCTCCAAGAGATTGCTCACTCGCTTAAACGCTCCCGTCAGCCAACCATTCTTCTGAATCTGGATTTCGAGAAGGCGTATGACTGAGTGAACTGGGGTTTTCTCCTACAAGTCCTCCTGGACAGGGGTTTCTCGTCGGTGTGGGTTCACCACATGATGCAATTGGTCTCGAGGGGCCAAACAGCGATTGCGGTGAATGGAGAAGTAGGGAACTTCTTCCGCAACAAGCGAGGGCTTCGTCAAGGGGACACGGCCTCCCCGTTGCTGTTTAATTTCGTGGCTGATGCCCTGGGTGCTATGTTAGATCAAGCCCGTGCCGCTGGCCACATCAAGGGAGTGGTCGGTAACTTGATCCGGGGGGGCGTGTCGCACCTGCAGTATGCAGATGACACACTCCTTCTTTTCGAGCCAGACTTGCACAGTATAGCAACGGTTAAGTCTATTCTCTTATGTTTTGAGATTATCTCTGGGATCAAAGTAAACTTCCACAAGTGCGAAGTAGTGTCCATAGGTATGGACGCGGCCGAAAGTTTACGTGTAGCCAACCTACTAAACTGCAAGCTTGGGAAACTACCGTTTCCTTACCTCGGCCTCCCGATCGCTGAGAAAAAGTGCTTGATCTCAGATCGGGAACATCTCTGCAATAAGGTGGCGGGTAGAGTCTGCCCGTGGAGTGGGAGATTTATGTCTTCAGGGGCAAGACTTATTTTAACCAACTCCAGCCTTTCGTCCCTGCCTATGTTTTTTTTGAAGTGGCCAGCATAGCTGGTTTTCATTTCATTTAGCAGGGAGAGAGGTTACAAAAGGTTGATCAAGCGATCATTGGTGGAGAGGTGTTACATCTTAGTTTGGGCCCCAAAGATCAGGCCATCTGGAAAAAAAACTATGCTAGCCTACACACAGGGAGATCTCTCACGTCACGTCCCCAAAAGGCTGCTGGATGCATCTTGCGCCGGCGAGTCGCCATTGCTCTATGTCGCTCTGGCATGCTTTGATGATGTGTCGCGCGTCTGCCTGTTTGCCCCTGAATACACAAGCATTTCTTTCCACCCAGATGTGCCAGGAAACAAGGGCGATCATGGTCTTCGTGCCCTTCCTGTGCTCTGGGGCTGCAACAACCACGATCTTCTGAACTTTGGCCGTTGTCGTTGCAGCACTGATCCACACCCGCTGGTTCAAAGAGCTGCACCCCGTCCAGGATGCCGTGGTGTTCCATACCTGCATTGCCATGGGAAACTCCCAGACCAGATGCAACGACGTCACCAGGCTGCGCAAGCACAGGGGGCCAAAATAGCCATTCGGCCATCCTCTCCTCTGAAGACAGTCATTGCACCAGAGTCTGTCGAGGTGCAAGAGCCAGAGGAACATTTTCACTTTCCCTGGAGCCCAGATCTTCCAAATGATATTTTTGAAACTGCATGGCTGATTTCCGTCGAATTGTGCGTTGTACGCCGAGCTTGCCGAGTAGTTGCCCGAGCTACAGAGCTTCCATTTGATTGTGTCCGGGTCCTGAGGCCCCAGGTTGATTTGAGCCACTCTGATCTCTCTTGCCAGTTGCACCACTTGATGTACAATGGTGTTGTAGTCGCCGTTGTTGCGGAGGTCGAGGATCCACCGATCAGCTGTCAAAGCTTCCTTTATGCTTCGATTCTTGCGGATGGATCGGGTGAACAGATCTGGGTATGCCAAACAGAGCTGCCGCCCTCCCAAACAGGAGCACGACCAGAAGGATGCGGTAGTCCCATTCCCGATGGTCACCGCCGTGGAGGCCGCGAATAGAGCCCGACCAGATGCGTCGCACGGCGTCCCGGTGCCTACCCAGGGCCTGGTTGGCTGCCTCCAGGATAGCCATAACCAGCGCATCCGCAGGGCCCGGGCGAAGCAGCTGAGGTCAGGGATGCCCAGCCCACCCAACTGCTCTGGCTTGGTTACTGATGCCTATCCAACCTTGCATTTTCCGCCCGAGATTTCTTCATCGCTCGCCCAGAGGAAGCGCCGTCTTGCCTTGTCGATCTCCTTTATGAACTTCTTTGGTATTCGCAGCGCCGTGAACGCGAAGGTAGGCATTGCTGATAGCACACAGCGTACGAGGACGCGGTGTCCTGCCAGTGGCAAGAGTTTCCCTTTCCAGCCAGCGAGCCTCGCTCTAATTCGGTCGAGGATGGCCTGAAGATGGACTAACTTGATGCGGCCAATCGTTACAGGAAGCCCTAAGTATCTAAACGGGAACACCACCGTGGGGCCGGCGAAGTTTTGCAGAGCATCCTGAATGTCTATGTCGTCGCATTTAATGGGGATCGCAGAAGACTTTGACAGATTGATGCGCAGCCCCATCGCATCGCCGAAGAGTTGGAGAAGTTCTAGTAGGTTATCTATATCTACACGATCGGGGTTTATGAAGATGATGGCATCGTCTGTGTATAGACTTTTGTGCGCATCCGCACCGCTGCGCCTGGGATGGTGCTCAGCACGCCGGACCTGGTAGCGGCCTCCAGCAGCCGGTGGAGGGAGTCAGTACAGAGTATGAAGAGCAGCAGCGATAGCGGATCTCCCTGCCGCAGCCCTCGCATGTGCAAGAAACAGCTGCCCGGGACGCTGTTCAACAAGCAAGCCGATGAGGAAGTTGACAAAAGGAGCACTACCCAATCTATCCATCGATGCGAGAACCCTAATCTCTGAAGAAGTTCTATCAGAAGCTCCCATGATACACTATTGAAGGCCTTGGCGATGTCAAGCTTGAGGAGGAGGGCCAGGGTTCTAGTTCTATGCAGCGCCCGGATCGTGTTTTGAACGTACAAGTAGCTATCATGAATACATTTCTTCCTCTGAAAGGCAGTTTGCGCAGGGAGATGATCCGGTCGATGACAGCAGCAAGTCTCATGGATAAAACCTTGGTGATCAACTTGGCTACAGAATGGATGAGACTGATGGGCCTAAAATCAGAAATTCTAGTTGCCCCATCCTTTTTTGGGGGAAGAGCGATCATGGCCGTGTTGAGCTCGGCGAAGTTTCCATTAGCCAGCCTGTAAAAACTGTCAAAAACTGCCATGACATTGTCTTTAATCGTGGCCCAGCATGATCGATAGAAAGTGCCCGAGAAACCATCGGGGCCTGGTGCTTTTTCTGCTGGGGAGGCCTTAATCGCAGCCCAAACCTCCTTCTCAGAGAAAGGGATGTCCAGTCCTTCATTTTTGCAGCGTTGGCATGTCATGCTCTTCCCAATTGAGAGCACCTCCTCTGTTCTCCTTTTTGCCCAGTAGGTTAGTGAAATAATTGTGGACTTCATGGGCCGAGGCAGTGACCGTATCAGTTTGCAATGAGTGAATGAAGTTCTTTCTTCTCCTTGAATTGAGCCAAGAAATCCTTGAGGCCTGTCTTTTCCTTGCTCTTTCCACGACCGCCAGTCCAAGAGTTCTCATTTTGAGTTGTTTCATCAGGAGGAATTCGCTCTCAGACAGTCTTCTGCTCTCTTGCGCAATATCCAGCCGAAGAATAACTTGGCAAGCCAGGTGGAACTGAAGCTTTGCATCACTAAAGTGAGCTCTTGCCCAAATTTTCAGATCGGCTGCCGTCCTCTTCATCTTCTTCTCCAAACGGACGAAAGGGCATGTGTGATTGACCGGACGTTGCCAAGCCCAGGCAACAGTTTCTTGGAAATGTGGGAAAATGGGTCAGTTTTTTCAAAATAGAACATCGGCTTTCTACGCGGAGCAACATTATTTGCCAGGGAGAAGGGGGCAGTGATCCGAGCAGGCCGACGATTCTGCCATCAGAATGTACGAGGGGAAGAGGGCCTCCCATTCCAGGTTGTAGAACACTTTGTCGATACTGACCAAAGTCGGATTTTCCCTCTCATTTGACCATGTAAATCTTCTGTTCTTGCACTTAATTTCTCTGAGGCTTGCCCTGTCAATTTCTATTCTGAACATGCCCATAATCCTCCAGTTCAGATTGAGGTTGTTTTTATCATGGGCTTCGTAAATGATGTTAAAATCCCGGTTTATCAGCCACGGCTCTCCAGATGGTGGCGCTGCATGGGCAAGTTCTGCAAGGAAGGGATCTTTGCGTGTGTCATCTACCGGGCCGTAGACTATTGTTAGCCAGAACCAAGATCCGTCGTGCAGCACCGTGACTCTTCCTGTGATCGAGAAACACCCAACTGCTTGAGAGGGAAAACTGACGCTTCTCTTGTTCCATAGTATGGCAACCCCTCCTCTGGTGCCCATGGCTGGAAGAACGGCGCATCCTTCTAATGCGTTTCCTCCCAGCTCCCTGACGGTGGACTGCTGCTAACTCTCCAGCTTGGTTTCCTGAAGACAAAGGATGGATACATGTTGCGCTTCTGCAACTTGACGCATTTCAGTTCTCTTCACCAGCGATTTCAGCCCTCGTACATTCCAGCTCAAAATTGCAGGTGTTATACTATTCATTGGGCACACACATTTTCTCCAATTGTAACGAACACATGAACCAGCAGCAAACACTTCCATACCGACAGCTAACACTTGCATTCCAGCTCAACCCTGCCTATGTTTGTCATGTGATTGTTCCTGTTGGCTGACGGGGTGCAAACCAAAATGGAAACCCCTAGGGCCCGCTTCTTTTGGGAGGGTGCGGGGACGAAAGGTAAATACCATATGGTAAAATGGCAGGCCGTTTGCCGGCCCAAAGCCCAGGGGCCCCCTGGGATCATCAACTCGAAGTTGATGAACATTTCACTCATGTGCAAATGGATTTGGAAGATGTCTCAGGGCGAGACTGCCCTATGGATGGACCTCCTGCGTGCCAAATACTTCCCTGGTGGGAATTTCTTTGAGGCCTCAACCCATGGGTCACCTTTCTGGAACTCCATCCAATCCCTAAAACGTTCTTTGCCAGAGGGGCGAAATTCACAGTTAATAACGGCCGCTCCACGCGATTCTGGCTGGACTTTTGGATCGGCCACCAACCCCTTTGGTCGGAGTTCCGCGATCTCTATTCCATCATTGTTGATCCCAACCAATTGGTTGCCTCGGCCTTTAGTTCATCCCCGCCTTCTATTTTCTTCAGAAGGGAGCTCTTAGGGCCTTAGGCGGATATTTGGGATCGCCTACGGGCTCTCATCGCCGATGTGCAACTGTCGCCTGCCGCGGACACGGTGTCATAGAGGCTCACGGGTTCTGGCAAGTTCTCTGTCAAGTCTCTTTATAGAGAGCTGGCTCGCAGCCCTGCCTTTCAGGATGCCTCGGGGCTCTGGAAGGCACGAATCCCGCTTAAAATTAAGGTTTTTCTTTGGCAACTATGCCAAATTCGCCTCCCTACCTCCATTAATGTAGCTAAGCGCGATGGGCCGGCCACTGGGCCCTGCACGCTTTGTGATGTACCTGAAGACGCGGATCACGTGTTCTTTCGGTGCCCTCTGGCGCGCTTTGCCTGGAGCACGGTCCGCGAGGCCGCGGGCGTGGATTGGGATCCACGCTCCCGCTCCGAGCTAGTGTCGTCTCTGTCCTCGGTTCAGGGCTCCTCTCGCCGTATCATTTGATCTCGTGCGGCTGCAATGTTGTGGGCCCTTTCGCGAACTCGAAACAAGTTTACGATTGAGGGCATTTTCCTAACTCATCCCGCTGACGTAATTTACAAATGTATCATTTTCTTACAACAGTGGGCTCAATTGGGAAGACATCAGGACGCTAATCTTCATCGCCGGGCTCTAGACCGCCTCCGCCTCGTCTACTCGGCGGCTCGAGCTCCGTCTTCTGCTACCTCGGCTACCTAGGGATGTGTAGCTCCTTTTGGAAGTGTTTTCTTCGAGCCTGCGCGCTCTTCTGTTGGTTGGCTATGCCTTGTACCGCACTTTGCCTTCTAGGCCGGTCATGTTTGTGTTTGGTTTGGGTTCCTGGTCGTTTGTTACTCCTCATGTGCATCTTGCCTATGATGTGGGCTTTATTAATTTAATGTCGGAGGCGTGTTCGTTCTAAAAAAACCCCGAAAGAAACCTGAAATATCAACCTCTTCTCTATCAGTACTCGATCACGCAGAGCTTAATCAAAACAGAGATGGTGATTTCTCCTGGATTCCCTTCGATTCCATTGTGTTTTTACTCACCTGATTATGCTGTTTTTTTTTCTAACTGAAGCATGTTGTATGCTACAGATATTATATTTCATTGATACTCTCAAGTCTGGTAGTTTGGCAGACAGGCAGAGTAATGAACGTGCATGGCACACATTCTGATCTCACTGACATTGAAGGAATTGTTAAAGCTATCTTCCATAGATGCGTATCGCTATCAAATCTGAAAGAAGTAAACTATGCTAGAAATTAACCGAAATTAAAAGTTACTGCTGGAACAGATTTGAAGGTATGGGAGCTGGTGAAGCTCTGGAAGATGGACATATCCTCTATAATCTACCAGTGCCGGATGAGATGGAAAGTGCAGGAGAATCCCTTTGAAAATACTCTAAACTGTAAAACTCGGGACAAATTAAGCTTAACATGGGATGATCCATTGATACGTGATTCTATGGGAAAAAAATCTTGTAAGCTTCTTACTTTTCGCTTGTGTGAACACTGATGGATCAACATGGTTGATGAACCTCACTATCCAGCAATTACTAATTTCGAATGTGCTTCCATTTTGCATTTATTCACTATCCAGTATATATTAAAGTGCCTACTATGTAAAAGGCTATCATAAATACCACGCTCCCCTTTCCCTGTCTTCCCAGTCTTGGTTATAAAGTCTCGTAAAGGAACATAAGAGATCAACAAACATGTAGAAAAGATATCAGGTGCAGTGTAGACATATCAAGTTTCATGGTGTTTTCATTTTGTTTGAATCTGTCAGCGTAACGATTGGAGGTATCAGGAAAAGGATACACAATGTGCCAAACAGTAAATGTGCGCAAAAATCTGTACCGCTTTTCCCCCCCACAAAATCGGAATTTCAATAGTTTGATCTTAAAATACTACGCAAGAAATTGGCCATACAATGTTCACATATATGCTTAGATATCAAGTTCGACTGTTGGAAATACTCTTAGATATCTCTTTCTTAGTGACTGTAAGATAAGAAGCAGAGTAACAGACATGGCATAAATAAACTGTAAGTTCTTTTCACTTAAGAGAAAGAATGCAAAATAATATTTTGCTCTCGAGATGAAACACCTGAGCGGTTCTTTTGCCGAAAAAAGCATCATGGAGCTATGTCCAGTATGATGAAACCCCCGAAAGAAAAATCTGAGGAAGAATGAGGTGGAAGCAATGAACAATGCGTTGCATGACATGAAGGAGGCGCGTATTGGCGATCGTGAAAAAAACGGTGTCCGCCTAAGCTATTCAACCTGTTTGGGCCCGAGGGAAAACACTACAAGAAAAAATTGCGACGTGGCATGTCACGTGTACCTAACAGTCGAGGCCCACATAATACATCACTAAATGGGGTAAACTTGGTTTGGAAAACATGCTTTTCAGAGTTTTGATAGTACATGGTTACTCACTGGACGATCAACGGGTCAAAACATGCTTACTCGATGAAAACCAGTTTCAGGAGAGGGGAAGGTTGTTTTGATAGTACATGGTTGAATATTACGGTTTCAAAGTTCAGGGCCATATGGACAAGCAAGAGTGAAAGTTGTGTCTCATGGCATTTTGGTTGTCTTCATTTGATCCCATGTAAGAATGGCAAAGATCAGGAAAATGATTTCCACTTGAGCGAACGAAAAGATCCTAAACTGTGGTTCTTTGCTTGAGAAAACTCGCATCAGATCATGGTTCGTTATGCCCAGTGGCAGCATGCTTCATACAACGATCTTATGTATGATTGTTACAAAGATGGTTCAAATCCATTTGAAATAGGTTCTAAAAGGATTGTCTTGTCTGAAATTGAACAATGTGTACACCATGCTATGTGCTTACAAGAACCTCCTGTCGAGCATATTTTTGCCTTTTTCATCCTGCCGGACTGCCACTAAGGTTAAGCCTAAAGAGATCGCCTCCATACACTACAAACCAAAGCCTCTAAGTTATTTTTTCCGTTGACTCTAGGTTTGGAGTCAGAATCCAAATTTTTTTTTATAAATGTGGGCCCTTTTTCAATCTGATGGTTACACTCGTATCATGTATGGCAGAGATAAGTGATGAAAGAGAAATGTGACACACATTTTTTAGGTTCTTATGAGGTCCATGATGGAGGCACGATACACTGCAGAGTTTTGTGATAAACTTAGATGCTGGTTGTGGGGCTCGGCTTAAAGGCAAGCAAGCCTCCAAGCATTTAATTACCAAAACCAGTAATACTTGACCGGTCAATATTCACAAATATGAGTTGCCTCTTTCCGTTATTGCTTTTATGGATTGGACCTGTATGCCTCAAGCCCTCAACTGCATAGGAATTTAAACATAAACTCAAACCTCATTTTCAAACTTGTCCATGTAGGATCGAGACAATTTTTATGGGTTTGTTTTTCTTGGTGATCTATCCAAATGACAAATATTACATTATTTTCCTTTTCACAATTCGTTGGTTTGCACTTGCAAACGTATCAGATTCATGTGATTTTATAATCCCGTGTTTCTCAAACATGTGAGTCAAAGAGGTTGTAACGCCATAAATGCGCAAGTCAATAAATATTTTTGAAGTCATGTATTGTTCATGCCTTTATTTCTATTATTTATCTGGAGTAACTCATATGCCATCTCTTACCACCTACTATGTACGACTAAGGGCAACACTTGTTTTTTGGAGAATGAATGCCAACACAATATTGATTGCTTGGCACCTAATTTTCCACTTTTCTATGCCTATATATTCCCATATTTGCTATATAAAGCACCAAAACATGAAGCACTAGAACAATAAGAAAATGAGAACAGAAGGGAAACACAGTTAGAGAAAAAAATTGATGATCGCAATAAGAGAGACGAAAGTCACATCACCCAGTGTTTTCATTGTCTTCATTTTGTTAATGTTAGGGTGAGGATGGGAGGCATCAAGGAACGTATTTGTCGTGAAATTAACACGTCAGATGTCCTTAGTGTGAGGACTTAGTCGCGAGACCAACGCATCTATTTGGTAGCTTGAGAGGGTTTGAGCGGAATCGAGAGACGCAACACGCAAGACAAGTGTTTAGACAGCTTTGGGCCCCGGGAAACTGTTGCAAATATGCCCTAGAGGCAATAATAAAAGGATTATTATTATATTTCCTTGTTCATGATAACTTTCTTTTATTCATGCTATAATTGTATTATCCGGAAATCGTCATACACGTGTGAATACATAGACCACAATATGTCCCTAGTGAGCCTCTAGTTGACTAGCTCGTTGTTCAACAGATAGTCATGGTTTCCTGACTATGGACATTGGATGTCATTGATAACGGGATCACATCATTAGGAGAATGATGTGATGGACAAGACCCAATCCTAGGCATAGCACAAGATCGTGTAACTCCCGAACACCGTAGGAGTGCTTTGGGTGTACCAAACTTCACAACATAACTTGGTGACTACAAAAGGTATGCTACGGGTATCTCCGAAAGTGTCTGTTCGGTTGACACGGATCGAGACTGGGATTTGTCACTCTGTATGACAGAGAGGTATCTCTGGGCCCACTCGGTAATGCATCATCATAATGAGCTCAAAGAGACCAAGTGTCTGGTCACGGGATCATGCATTACGGTACGAGTAAAGTGACTTGCCGGTAACGAGATTGAACGAGGTATTGGGATACCGACGATCGAACCTCGGGCAAGTAACATACCGATTAACAAAGGGAATTGTATACGGGGTTGTTTGAATCCTTGACATCGTGGTTCATCCGATGAGATCATCGAGGAGCATGTGGGAGCCAACATGGGTATCCAGATCCCGTTGTTGGTTATTGACCGGAGAGCCGTCTTGGTCATGTCTACGTGTCTCCCGAACCCGTAGGATCTACACACTTAAGGTTCGGTGACGCTAGGGTTGTAGAGATATGAGTATGCAGCAAACCGAAAGTTGTTCGGAGTCCCGGATGAGATCCCGGACGTCACGAGGAATTCCGAATGGTCCGGAGGTAAATAATTATATATGGGAAGTCGAGTTTCGGCCATCGGGAAAGTTTCGGGGTTCACCGGTATTGTACCGGGACCACCGGAAGGGTCCCGGGGGTCCACCGGGTGGGGCCACCTATCCCAGAGGGCCCCATGGGCTGAAGTGGGAGGGAAACCAGCCCCTGGTGGGCTGGTGCGCCCCCCTGGGCCCCCCTCTGCGCCTAGGGTTGGGAACCCTAGGGGAGGGGGCGCCTCCACTTGCCCTGGGGGGCAAGTTTCCCCCCTTGGCCACCACCCCCCTAGGAGATCCCATCTCCTAGGGCCGACGCCCCCCCTGGGGTCCCTATATAAAGAGATGGGGTAGGAGGGCAGCCGCACCCTGACACTTGGCGCCTCCCTTCCCTCCTTGCTACACCTCTTCCTCCCGCAGACGCTTGGCGAAGCCCTGCCGGATCCCTGCTGCATCCACCACCACGCCGTCGTGCTGCTGGATCTTCATCAAACTCTCCTTCCCCTTGTTGGATCAAGAAGGAGGAGATGTCACGCTGACTGTACGTGTGTTGAACGCGGAGGTGCCGTCCGTTCAGCGCTAGGATCTCCGGTGATTTGGATCACGACGAGTACGACTCCCTCAACCTCGTTCTCTTGAATGCTTCCGCTCGCGATCTACAAGGGTATGTAGATGAACTCCTCTCTCTCATTGCTAGATGAACTCATAGATTGATCTTGGTGAACGTAGGAATTTTTTTATTTTATACAACGTTCCCCAACAGTGGCATCATGAGCCAGGTTTATGCATAGTTCTCTATTGCACGAGTAGAACACAAATCTGTTGTGGGCATAGATGTTGTCAACTTTCTTGCCACTACTAGTCTTATTTTGCTTCAGCGGTATTGTGGGATGAAGCGGCACGGACCGACCTTACACGTACGCTTACGTGAGACAGGTTCCACCGACTGACATGCACTAGTTGCATAAGGTGGCTAGCGGGTGTCTATCTCTCCCACTTTAGTTGGAGCGGATTCGATGAAAAGGGTCCTTATGAAGGGTACATAGAAGTTGACAAATTACATTGTGGTTATTCATAGGTAAGAAAACGTTCTTGCTAGAACCCTATTACAGCCACGTAAAAGATGCAACAACAATTAGAGGACGTCTAACTTGTTTTTGCAGCAATTGCTTTGTGATGTGATATGGACAAAAGTTGTGATGAATGATGAATGATATATTGTAATTTATGAGATCATGTTCTTGTAATAGGAATCACGACTTGCATGTCGATGAGTATGCCAACCGGCAGGAGCCATAGGAGTTGTCTTAATTATTGTATGACCTGCGTGTCAATGATTTAATGCCATGTAATTACTTTACTTTATTGCTAAACCGTTAGCCATAGTAGTAGAAGTAATAGTTGGCGAGCAACTTCATGGAGACACGATGATGGAGATCATGATGATGGAGATCATGGTGTCATGCCGGTGACGAAGATGATCATGGAGCCCCAAAGATGGAGATCAAAGGAGCTATATGATATTGGCCATATCATGTCACTACTATTTAATTGCATGTGATGTTTATTATGTTTATGCATCTTGTTTACTTAGAACGACGGTAGTAAATAAGATGATCCCTCATAATAATTTCAAGAAAGTGTTCCCCCTAACTGTGCGCCGTTGCTAAAGTTCGTCGTTTCGAAGCACCAATTGATCATCGGGTGTGATAGATTCCTACGTTCAAATACAACGGGTGTAAGACAGTTTTACACATGCAAAAACACTTAGGTTAACTTGACGAGCCTAGCATGTACAGACATGGCCTCGGAACACAGAGACCAAAAGGTCGAACATGAGTCGTATGGAAGATACGATCAACATGGAGATGTTCACCGATGATGACTAGTCCGTCTCACGTGATGATCGGACATGGCCTAGTCGACTCGGATCATGTAACACTTAGATGACTAGAGGGATGTCAAATCTGAGTGGGAGTTCATTTAATAATTTGATTAGATGAACTTAATTATCATGAACTTAGTCTAAAATCTTTGCAAAAATGTCTTGTAGATCAAATGGCCAACGCTCATGTCAACATGAACTTCAACGCGTTCCTAGAGAAAACCAAGCTGAAAGATGATGGCAGCAACTATACGGACTGGGTCCGGAACCTGAGGATCATCCTCATAGCTGCCAAGAAAGCATATGTCCTAGAAGGACCACTAGGTGAAGCACCCATCCCAGAGAACCAAGACGTTGTGAACGCTTGGCAGTCACGTCCTGATGATTACTCCCTCATTCAGTGCGGCATGCTTTACAACTTAGAACCGGGGCTCCAAAAGCGTTTTGAGCAACACGGAGCATATGAGATGTTCGAGGAGCTGAAAATGGTTTTCCAAGCTCATGCCCGGGTGGAGAGATATGAAGTATCCGACAAGTTCTATAGTTGTAAGATGGAGGAAAATAGTTCTGTCAGTGAGCACATATTCAAAATGTCTGGGTTGCACAACCTCCTGTCCCAGCTGGACATTAACCTCCCGGACGAGGCGGTCATTGACAGAATCCTTCAGTCGCTCCCACCGAGCTACAAGAGCTTTGTGATGAACTACAATATGCAGGGGATGGTGAAAACTATTCCTAAAGTATTTTCAATGCTGAAGTCGGCAGAGGTAGAAATCAAGAAAGAGCATCAAGTGTTGATGGTCAATAAAACCACCAAGTTCAAGAAAGGCAAGGGTAAGAAGAACTTCAAGAAGGACGGCAAGGATGTTGCCGCGCCCGGTAAGCCAGTTGCTGGGAAGAAGTCAAAGAATGGACCCAAGCCTGAGACTGAGTGCTTTTATTGCAAAGGGAAGGGTCACTGGAAGCGGAACTTCCCCAAATACTTAGCAGACAAGAAGGCCGGCAACACTAAAGGTATATGTGATATACATGTAATTGATGTGTACCTTACCAGCACTCGTAGTAACTCCTGGGTATTTGATACCGGTGCCGTTGCTCATATTTGTAACTCACAGCAGGAGCTGCGGAATAAGCGGAGACTGGCGAAGGACGAGGTGACGATGCGCATCGGGAATGGTTCCAAGGTTGATGTGATCGCCGTCGGCACGCTGCCTCTATATTTACCCACGGGATTAGTTTTAAACCTCAATAATTGTTATTTAGTGCCAAGTTTGAGCATGAACATTGTATCTTGATCTCGTTTAATACGAGATGGCTACTCATTTAAATCCGAGAATAATGGTTGTTCTATTTATATGAGAGATATGTTTTATGGTCATGCCCCGATGGTCAATGGTTTATTCTTAATGAATCTCGAATGTAATGTTACACATATTCATAGTGTGAATACCAAAAGATGTAAAGTTGATAACGATAGTCCCTCATACTTGTGGCACTGCCGCCTTGGTCACATTGGTGTCAAGCGCATGAAGAAGCTCCATGCTGATGGACTTTTAGAGTCTCTCGATTATGAATCATTTGACACATGCGAACCATGCGTCATGGGCAAAATGACCAAGACTCCATTCTCCGGAACAATGGAGCGAGCAACCAACTTATTGGAAATCATACATACTGACGTGTGTGGTCCAATGAGCGTTGATGCTCGCAGAGGATATCATTATGTCCTCACTCTCACTGATGACTTAAGTAGATATGGGTATGTCTACTTGATGAAACACAAGTCTGAGACCTTTGAAAAGTTCAAGGAATTTCAGAATGAAGTAGAGAATCAACGTGACCGAAAGATAAAATTCTTACGATCAGATCGTGGAGGAGAATATTTAAGTCACGAATTTGGTACGCACTTAAGAAAATGTGGAATCGTTTCACAACTCACGCCGCCTGGAACACCTCAGCGTAATGGTGTGTCCGAACGTCGTAATCGCACTCTATTGGATATGGTGCGATCTATGATGTCTCTTACTGATTTACCGCTATCATTTTGGGGATACGCTCTAGAGACATCTACATTCACTTTAAATAGGGCTCCGTTTAAATCCGTTGAGATGACACCGTATGAATTTATGGTTTCGGAAAAAACCTAAGCTGTCGTTTCTAAAAGTTTGGGGATGTGATGCTTATGTCAAGAAACTTCAACCTGAAAAGCTCGAACTCAATTCTGAAAAATGCGTCTTCATAGGATACCCTAAGGAAACCATTGGGTATACCTTCTACCTGAGATCCGAAGGCAAGATCTTTGTTGCCAAGAATGGATCCTTTCTGGAAAAAGAGTTTCTCTCGAAAGGAGTAAGTGGGAGGAAAGTAGAACTCGATGAAGTACTACCTCTTGAAACGGAAAGTAGTGCAGCTCAGGAAAATGTTCCTGTGGTGCCTACACCGACTGGGGAGGAAATTAATGATGATGATCAAGGTACTTTGGATCAAGTTGCTACTGAACTTCGTAGGTGCACAAGGACACGTTCCACACCAGAGTGGTATGGCAACCCTGTCCTGGAAATCATGTTGTTAGACAACGGTGAACCTTCGAACTATGAAGAAGCGATGGCAGGCCCAGATTCCAAAAAATGGCTTGAAGCCATGCAATCCGAGATAGAATCCATGTATGAAAACAAAGTGTGGACTTTGACAGACTTGCCCGATGATCGACGAGCGATAGAAAACAAATGGATCTTTAAGAAGAAGACGGACGCGGATGGTAATGTTACCATTTATAAAGCTTGACTTGTCGCTAAGGGTTATCGGCAAGTTCAAGCGGTTGACTATGATGAGACTTTCTCTCCCGTAGCGAAGCTGAAGTCCGTCCAAATCATGTTAGCAATTGCCGCATACTATGATTATGAGATATGGCAGATGGACGTCAGAACGGCATTCCTTAACGCTCTGCATTGCCAACTACTGGCAAGCCCTACGTGGAGAGCCGCCGCATTTTTGTGGCGATGTTGGCGTGCATCCCTCTCCGCTGATGCGTAGGAGATGCAGATGGAAGACCCACTGGGACGCAGAAGGCAAGCGTGCTCGAGATGAACTTCCGCTGCGGTGATCTCGAGAAGATCTGTCAATGGTCCATTTTCTAGCTATGCTTGTTCTCTTGGTGATGTGGTTTATCTCTGGGAAGATGGATAGATACTACTACAACTTCATGTATTTACTATTTGTAATGGGGCTCTAGCATTTGATTATTTTTGTTATATCTCAAAAGGCCGTGGTGAAGTTGGCCGAGGGATGATGCACAAAAAATGCACATGCTCTTGAAACTTGAATACTACACGAAAACCAATAGTAATGGCGGCTAAGTGTTGCCTTTGTGTAAGGTTGAGCATACACCTGGCCCAAACCAGCACTAGCAGAAGTTCTGCTCGAGCAAGCTTGCTTCCTGTGTCCTAACAACAAAGGACTTCACACAAGTTTCACATGTTTCATTGAAGTGACATGATGGCCCGTGTGTGCATGTATCCCACTCTAAATTTTTTGAAATTCCAAAACAATGCCCAACACAAGGTTAGTCCCACATCATCAAACCCATTAAGCACCGCGAGAATGGTGGCGAGCCGGCTATGCCATGTGGCGCAAGCTGGTTGGCCACGGTGAGAGAACTTTTGAAAGATCATGAGAAACACATCTCCCCCAGCCCGCTCCCGCAAGGGGGGGGGGGATCCATGCGCCGCCGCCTCCAACCCTCCCCGCCCCATCCCACTTCCCTGCCACCGCGGGCTCATGCAGCCGGGCAAAGCCCGACCGGTGTCGGTGGCAGCGGGCTCTCCTCTCTTCGGCGCGTTGTGGGGCTGACGCGGGACAACACCTTCGTGTGGATTCGCACGGCTATGCAGGGCGGCGCTCTAGCGCGGAGGCGCGGGTGGCTGCTGCTCCACGGCCAGGTGGGGCGTGCTTGCAAGGGCCGGCTGTGGTGAGCGCTTCGTTCCAGATCTGGATCGGGGGGAGGGGGGGGGGGGTCGCCAGCCTACTGCAGGCGGGTGGCGCAGGCTGTGGCAGCATGGGCTGGCCAGTGCCGGTGGTCTCGGCTACTGGTGGTGGTTGGCGTGGTGGTGTGCCATGGAGGGGTGGTCCGGTGGCGATTGCGGCTGGAGTTGCCTAGCCCGGGGGCACAGATAGTGCATGTCGGTGGGGCAGCGGTGCTCGGAACTGGGTGTTGCCCCCCCCCCCCCCCCCCCGCCGGTGGCGCTGGGTGGTGGCAGCGGGCCTCCTTCCCCTAGCTCGAGGCCGAAGGCATGGCTGTGAGTTGGGGCTCGTGCTCGGGCGGATCTGGAAGGGGCCCGGGGGGAGTCGAAGTTTGTGCTCCAAGCAGGTGTGCCTGGGCTCGATCCGGGAGGTGCCCGTGGGCACTGAGGTCTCTCACCTCGCGGGTACGATGGATGCTGGTGGTGGTCGGGGCTTCGCAACGCTGTCGTGCAGATCAGCGTCAAGGGCACAAACATGGCATCGTGCGAGCGCGCTCGGCGACGGCCGTTGGGAGTCACGGAGTAGTGTATCCCCCAGCCCACCGGGACCTGCTAGAGACACAAGCGTGGGTGCCTCCTACTGTGGAGGCGTCGACCCATACTCTGAGACTGTTGTCGGGCTAGGAGTGAAAGGAGATCCCTTTTACTCCTCCTACCGTGGTGGATGCACCGTGACGTGGACGTTTTGTGGAGCCTTGGACATGGATGCCGGGGTGGTGGCCCCGGAAGGCGGTCCGCATGGTTGGCTCTCCGGCGGGCACCATGGCGGCGGTGATGGCATTCTCTCTTGGTTGTGTGGGCGGCGAGAGGTGATGCAGCGGGTGGCTCGGGTGCGCTATTTGTCTCTGACGATGGCGGCGCCCCGATCCGGATCCAGAGTTCTGGGCGCGTCGCGCTGGCCTTGGAGACCTCGTTTGGTGACGCGGGGGAGTTGCCGAGCGAAAGCTCCGCGTTTGTCACCGACGACGGCGATGCTCACGGGCGCCGTTATTTTCCTGAAGACGTCGTTGTGGTGCTCCTCGTCGTCGTGGTGAAAACCTATGTCTGTTCGGGACTTGGCAACGGTGACGCGTAGTGTTGTTCTCCCTCTTGGGGGCGTTGTCATGGAACTTAGGTGATATAGGGCTTCATGTGGTGTTGCTCAGTTCCTTCTGTACTCTATTTCGGTAACGTTGTCGCGTGCGTGGTGCGTGATTCAGTTAGCCTGGGATCGACATTGTTTGAGGGCTACCCCATCCCCTTGTATCGTTCGTCCGTGTACTCTATGTGGTTGATGCTTTATATATAAAGTTGGGCGAAAGCCCGTTTCGAGAGAACTTTTGAAATATAATTTTTTAGATGGATGTGGGGATTTTTTGAAATGTTTTTCTAGATGAAGGTGAGGATCCCACGTATTATTTTAAATGGAGGGCTACGCAAAGTGGCGCTCGCTGGTAGGCTACGATGGTAATTTTTTTCTTTTGTCCTTTTTAAATGAAGGCAAGGATTTTTTTACTAAGATGTTTTTTAGTTGGAGGCGATGACACCATGCATTTTTAAAATGTAAACTTGCGCACAACTTATTCTCAAGCGGCGCCATAGAATGGCGCCCCAACTACTAGTTGCTAAGGCAAAGAGGTAGAGATCAACTTCTAAGGCGGCGGTTGGTCTCATGTGAGGTCGTAAAATAGTACAAACACATGTTTCAAGAAAAAGAACTACAAAGCCACACAGTAGCATTGAACCATATACACAGTGTGTATGCTCTCCTGAATTGCGACTTATACAATCATTATGTTTTTGGTGTGCATGCACGTGTCCTACCCAATGACACTGAGAAATCATAAGTAACGTCTTCAATCTTTGGTTCTAGCTTGCCCTAGAGCCATCCTACCGGCCTTCAAGGTTTGTGATGGTCAGCTCGGCATTGCCGGACGTGTCCTCCTGCACGTTCAGAAGGTCCGACAAAGAGCTCACAGGCATGCAGGCCATCGGCCGAAGCGGTTGTCCCGGCACCTGTTGGTGCGAGAGCATGGGTATTACGGGAGTGAAGTCTATTTTAAACCTTGAGCATGTAGAGCTCGTCCGAAATGAACCCTCACCTCTAAATCCCTGAAATTTGTACCCTATACTCACTAATCCCGGTCAATTTCAACCCTCAACCTATTTGGGGCACCGGGAAAAGATACATCCCGCCCGGGATCAAAGTCTACTCTCACTTACACCCCTGCCCCACTTGTCATAGCTCTCCTCTACCCCCATTCCCCTCCTATCTCTCTCAATCCTGAAATCAGCGAGCGCCTCGACGGCACCAATATGGCGGAACGGGGACACTTGCCCGCCTCGGGGCTCATCGACGGACAAGGGTATGTAGTGCCCCCACACGCCCCTGACGCCGCCGTGGACGTTGGCCCGGTCGTTGTTCATGACCGACGCCGCCATCCACCCGCCGGTGCAGCACGCGGAACAACTCCTGCCCGGCGTCCAATGTGCTGCTGCGCGGAACACGCCTACAGGCCGCGCCACGGCGAGGCAGTGGGCTCCTGCGTGCCGCAAGGCGCGTAGCGGCTGTTGGAACGGCAACATCGACTCGGCCGTTCCCCATCAGCAGCCACACCCGAGTCTGACGCTCGCCACGCTGCCGGCGATGCAAACACGGCGCTCTAGCGCTCCATGCTCCCGGACATGATTGTATAATGCTAATTAGCTGCGATTTCTGTTGCTACCCACTTAACCTTGTACATGTAGATAAACACTTGGATGTGATCAATGAAAATCATCGGTGATTCACACGCACCGTGTGGCCAGCAAGCCTACCGGCGGGGGCGGCATGTGGCTCGTCCCACTGTGTGGTGCAACAGGCACAAAAGCACAGCTTGCACATCGGTGTGAAGCGCAGAGACAGCAACAAGCGGACAACGCTCTGACAGGAGGAGGCGGCAGCAGCGGGGCTAGCGGCGGCTGCGCGTGTAAGGAGTGGCACGGCCGACAGGGTACAGCATCGGCTCGATTGGCAGATACACAGCGGCGTGCAAGTCAATGACAGCCCTTCACCACGCCTGAGGAAGGACGAAGGAGATCCCGTGGTTTCTCGGGAGAGATAGAGTCGGAGAGATCGGGGAAGATGAATATGACATGTGGACCCGTGCAGTCAGCGAGACTAGAGAGTAATCCCGGCCGGGATCATTATTTTTCTAGCGTGCCAAACCAGTGTAAATGGGTTCGGGGTCGAGATTGACCAGGATCGATGAGTATAGGGTATGAATTTCAAGGATTTAGAGGTGGAGGTTTGTTTCCGACGAGCCCTACAAATTCAAGGTTTAAAACAGACTTCAACCATTTGCGGTCGTTGGCTCGGGCTTTCTTGAATGCACAGTAGCCCTACCTGGATGCACGTCATGGCCTGCTCTAGCTCCGTCAGGTTGCAACCGTCCCGCACGGCTGGGTCAAGGAGCTCGGGACTCTTGTTTTCTTCAGATAGCTTCATGCCTGCAAAAAGGTTATTATATTTGTCAATGTCATAGTGGATTCATCCCATCACTAGTAGAAAAAGGGCCTAATGTGAAGCACATTAGTTCCGGTTTGTATCAGAACCAGCACTAATGTGATCATTAGTGCCGGTTCCAACGGTTAGGGGGGCGGAGATCATTAGTACCGGCTCGTGGAGAACCTTTAGTACCGGTTCATGGCATGAACCGGTACTAAAGAGGCAGTTGCAGGCTATGGTCAGGCTAGGGCCCCACCAGAACCTTTAGTACCGGTTGATGCCTCCAACCGGTACTAGAGGTTTCTAGCTGATTCATTCTGCATCTGTTTTTTAGTCCCACCTCGCTCCGCTAACAGAGTTTTTACCACCTTAAATATATTATTTCTCAAACTATCACAACCATTTGGTCTTCATTGAACTCTATGTGTAGGATTTGTGGCTGCAATAGGAGTCTTCGCCGGTTCTTAAATCGGGGTATATTCCTATTGACAATTTAGATTCTATACAAAAAGATCATTGATGATCAATGTATTTTTTTTATGTATTTCTCTGTAGCAGTAGCGTGTTTTGGCTGAAAGGCGGTACTTATCAATGTGTTTTTTCTGTGTTCAGATGCACAATTCAAATCCACAATCTCTTTCGAAGTACTGGATGCACTTCGTGTACAACCTGGACAATCTCTTAGGAAGTATCAGGGTTTCGGACGAAAACTCATCTGTTACACCGGCTATTCAATATTTTAATAACTTAGTACAACTCCGGACTTTTTCTGTGTTCAGATGCAGAATTCAAATCCATGTCATCAACTTTGAACCCTTTCTGACATAATTTGCTATTTTCGATGCATTTACTGATTTGTTTTCAGAGCTAAATCACCGTGAAAGTGAAAAGCAGCAGAAAATAAACTCTGAAAAGGTTGAAACTTGGCAAAGTATCATCATTTCAACCCTATAGCATATGCAAAAAAGTACAGGGGTTACGGCAAAAACTGGATGCACTTCGTGTACAACCTGGACAATCTCTTAGGAAGTGTTTCGGACGAAAACTCATCTGTTACACCGGCTATTCAATATTTTAATAACTTAGTACAACTCCGAACTTTTTCTGCATTCAGATGCAGAATTCAAATCCACGTCATCAACTTTCAACCCATTCTGACATAATTTGCTATTTTCCATGCATTTACTGATCTGTTTTCAGAGCTAAATCACCGTGAAAGTGAAAAGCAGCAGAAAATGAACTCTAAAAAGGTTTAAACTTGGCAAGGTATCATCATTTCAACCGCATACCATGTGCAAAAAAGTAGAGGGTTACGACAAAAACTAGATGCACTTCGTGTACAACCTGGACAATCTCTTAGGAAGTATCAGGGTTTCGGACGAAAACTCATATGTTACACTGGCTATTCAATATTTTAATAACTTAGTACAACTCCGGACTTTTTCTGCGTTCAGATGCAGAATTCAAATCCACGTCATCAACTTTCAACCCTTACTGACATAATTTGTTATTTTCGATGCATTTACTGATTTGTTTTCAGAGCTAAGTCATCATGAAAGTGAAAAGCACCAGAAAATGAACTCTAAAAAGGTTGAAACTTGGCAAGGTATCATCATTTCAACCGCATAGAATGTGCAAAAAAGTAGAGAGATTTACGGCAAAAACTGGATACACTTCCTGTACAAACTGGACAATCTTTTAGGAAGTATCAGAGTTTCGAACGAAAACTTATCTGTAACACCGGCTATTTAATATTTTAATAACTTAGTACAACTCCAGACTTTTTCTGCATTCAGATGTAGAATTCAAATCCACGCCATCAACTTTCAACCCTTTCTGACATAATTTGCTATATTTGATGCATTTACTGATTTTTTTCCAGAGCTAAATCACCGTGAAAGTGAAAAGCAGCAGAAAATAAACTCTGAAAAGGTTGAAACTTGGCAAGGTATCATCATTTCAACCGCATAGCATGTGCAAAAAAGTAGAGGGGGTTACAGAAAAAGCTGCATGAACTTCGTGGACAAACTGGACAATCTCTTAGGAAGTATCAGGGTTTCGGATGAAAACTCATCTGTTACACCGTCTATTCAATATTTTAATAACTTAGTACAACTCCAGACTTTTTCTGCGTTCAGATGCAGAATTCAAATCCATGTCATCAACTTTCAACCCTTTCTGACATAATTTGCTATTTTCGATGCATTTACTCATTTGTTTTCAAAGCTAAATCACCGTGAAAGTGAAAAGCAGCAGAAAATGAACTATGAAAATGTTGAAACTTGGCAAGGTATCATCATTTCAACCGCATAGCATGTGCAAAAAAGTAGAGAGGGTTACGGCAAAAACTGGATGCACTTCGTGTACAAACTGGACAATCTCTTAGGAAGTATCAAGGTTTCGAACGAAAACTCATCTGTTACACCGGCTATTCAATATTTTAATAACTTAGAACAACTCCGGACTTTTTCTGCGTTCAGATGCAGAATTCAAATCCACATCATCAACTTTCAACCCTTTCTGACATAATTTGCTATTTTTGATGCATTTACTTATTTGTTTTCAGAGCTAAATCACCGTGAAAGTGAAAAGCACCAGAAAACGAAATGAAAAATCACTAGAAATATGAATATAATGATAAAACACACTAATATTAAATATAAGAAACTCTAAATACAGCAAAAAACTACTCACAAATAAATAGAAGAAACTATATGAAAAAATTATATCCGCGCTGCCCAGTGGGCCTGCTAGGCCTTGGGCGTGCATATGCACGCCCATAAGGCCCAGTAGGCTCACAGGGCAGCGCGACAAAGTTAGGCCCAGAGGCCTGCATTATCTAGGAGCTCGAAGGAGCAGCCGCGGCTGGGTTTATAAACCAGTGCGGCTGCCCTTCGCTTGGCGAGGTGGGACTGAACAATGAGCATCGCGGAACGGGAGCGCACCCCCTTTAGTACCGGTTCGTGGTACGAACCGGTACTAAAGGGTGGGTCTTTAGTACCGGGTGGGGGCACGAACCGGTACTAAATTGGGTGCCTTCCCCTCGATTCGCCTGGCCAAATTTAACCTTTAGTACCAGTTTGTGCCACCACCCGGTACTAAAGGCATCCCCTATATAACCACCACTTACGAGAATTTTCAGTTATTATCATGTTCATCTTCATCGCGCTCGATCCCGCGCCACACCCGTCGCCGCCCCCGTTGCCGTGGTCGCCGACCCCGTCCGTGCGCCGCCCCCGTCGCGATGTTTCCCGGCCTCGTCGCCGCCACCGTCACCGTCGTCACCGCCCCCTCCCCTCCACTGTAAGATCGATTGCGTGCCCCGGCCAGCCCCTGCCGCTCGCACCGGCGGCCTCCTGTGCAGACATATATGCACACAGGCACACCCACAAACATACACACAAACGCGCGCGCACACACACACAAATGTTTAATGTCAAAATGTTAGATTATATAAATGTTAGATTATATAAGAATTAGATAATGTTAGATGAGTTAGTTTTTTATACTTTTAGTTATAGATGAATTTATATTAATGTTAGATTGAATTAATATATATTAAATTTAGGTATATGAGATTTGATCATCTAATTAAAATTTAGGTATACTTTTTAGTAAGAAAATTAATAGAACTAGTTTAGTTGAATTAGTTGAACTAGTTAGTTCAATTAGTTGAATTAGGAGCTATACTTTATTTAGGTTTATTTTTAGTAAGTGTGCTTAGTTTAGTTGAACTAGCTAGTTGAATTAATAGAACTAGTTTAGTTGAATTAGTTGAATTAGTTGAACTAGTTAGTTGAATTAGGAGCTATACTTTATTTAGGTATATTTTTAGTAAGTGCTTAATGAGTTGAATTAATTAGTTGAACTAGCTAGTTGAATTAATAGAACTAATTTAGTTGAATTAGTTGAACTAGTTAGTTTAATTAGGAGCTATACTTTATTTAGGTATATTTTTAGTAAGTGCTTTGTTGAATTAATTAGTTGAACTAGCTAGTTGAATTAATAGAACTAGTCTAATTAGTTGAATTAGTTAGTTGAATTAGTTGAATTATGAGTTATACTTTATTTAGGTATATTTTTAGTAAGTGGTTAGTTGAATTAATTAGTTGAACTAGCTAGTTGAATTAATAGAACTAGTCTAATTAGCTTCATTAATATAACTAATAAGTGTTTAATGTTTCACCTATGAACATATATAGGAAATGTCGTCTGACGACGAAACGATTTCATTATGTGCGAAGACTGCAAAGACCAACGCGGCCTGTGCGACAAAAATTTCCTAGTTGATGATAGGCGCTTCAGCATCAAGCTGGATGAGACCTTCGAAGTGGATACAGTAAGTCACAATGCCAAGTCTTTTTTCGTAATTAAACATGACTTATATATGCTTCATTTGCTTCAACTTATTATTTTGAATTTTCACTATTCTACTAGCGTATCCCTTGCCATGCAAGAATTTTTGTCTTGGATAAGATAGGTTTCAGTCCTAATAAAACTATGGAGGTAAAGGGAGTTTATTTGAAGACCGAGCATGGTTATACCTTCAACATCAAATTATACAATCAAGAAACCTACACCCATTTTGAATGCAAAACTTGGCAAGCACTATGCAAGGCTTATGCATTTGAGCCTGATATGTTTATCACCTTTGATATTCGTCCCGAAGATGATATTGAAGGTAATAAAGACATTCGGGTCGAGGTGCAGGCGCCTCCAGTTCTACCATTATGTGAGTTTCTCAACCATATTTATGTCTTCGATATTGTTTTTTCAAAAAGAGTTGACAACTAATTTCTATTGACAGCTTATTTCCATTCAAGCAAACCTGTCCAGCGCTTGGTAGAAAGGACCTTCCACTGTCCTGGGGCTGAACTAAACTGCGAGGAGATAAATCATTATGTTTCATGGCTGGAGGATCTTCATACTGTCAAGAAAAATTATTTTTTCTGGACTTAAAAATCTTAGTACTCAAAACGTGCGACCAAAAGTGATCGTATTGAACTACGGTCACATCTATTTAGGAAAGATGGTAAGATTTTTACTATTTTTCCTTAATGCATCTTTTGCATACATTATTTTTTAAGCTAAACTTCATTGCTAAGTATGTTACTATACGATGTTCTTCAACAGGGACTCCCGATGAATGTTCTGCCTCAGTGGATCGAGACTAAAGGTCCCATGAGAATGGTTAGCTTACGGCCAAGACCTCCTATAATGCACTTTAGTGCATTAAAGATTAGCGAGGAATGTTTAATAGTGAAAGACTGGAGCAGAATTGTCCACGATCATAGAGAAGTATTAGGGGGCAGCAATCAGAAGCGCAGCCCACGATTAGGAGACAGGTTCATTAGCATGCTCCAATATGATGAATCAGGAGAGCTATACATGCTCTATGCTATTTTACCTGAGAGAGAGAGAGCAGCATGAGTGATTAGCATGCTCTTTGTGTTTTTTGTCCTGAACTTAATCTCAAAGAGTGATTTACTTTTGTGGTCTTATATATGAATGCTTATAATCATGACCATGTTGAACTCGATGATATCTTTCCTTCTAGTAAAAGTGAATGTTTCTTCTTTAAGATACTATATATATATTGGTGGTGATTAGATAGCGGTAATGACTATGATAATTAAATAGTGCTAATGATGACTATGATGAGTTATTATATCATTTATGAAAGAAACCGCAGATTAGTTTCAACTGGATGGATCCTAACTAGATAAGTGATCAAGTATATATGACATATCCATATTACTTGCTCACCTAATATAAGTGATCAAGTAATATGGATATGGCATATATAATTTGATCACTTAGCTAGGATCCATGCATGCATCCAAGTTGAAACTAATCTGCGGTACGTTCACCTAATGATTTAACAACTCATTATAACGTAAAAACAATCTCTAAATTAAATTGGAAAAAAAAACTAAAGGAAAAATAAAAAATAAACCAAAACAGCTCAAACATTTAGTACCGGTTAGTGTTACCAACCGGTACTAAAGGTCTCCCGCCACCCGGCCCCGGCTTGTGCCACGTGGTGGCACTTTAGTGGCGGTTCGTGCAGAACTAGTACTAAAGGGGGGGACCTTTAGTCCCCACCCTTTAGTGGCGGTTCGTGTAGAACCGGTACTAAAGGGGGGGACCTTTAGTCCCCACCCTTTAGTGCCGGTTGCAGAACCGACACTAAAGCCCCTTACGAACCGGGGCTATAGCACGATTCTACACTAGTGCATGTCTTACAGTATTTTACATCATTCGTGCAATTGCAGTTTGAATTCTAACATTTGCTTGCTTCTTGTAGGTACACATGTCGGGAGCACTGATCCACGCTTCATCCCGGAGGAAGAGCTCGCCTCCGCCGCTGCTGACTTTGCGCGGGCTCTGACCAAGATGAAGTGCCCCAGCAACTATCTCTCAGGACTTACCAAGTATAAACTCATCTGTTCAATCTTACCAATACCAATTGCAATTAATGGCTATGTTTTGTACGGTCGATGTCTTAAGCATGTTGTAGTAAACATGCCTAACAAATTTTAGCTATTTTTCCTACCTTTTTATAGACAACTAGGCCATTATCTGCTCTGGCAGCACCTGCCTTGTGATGTTTAACTCTGTCAATTGCATTTTTATCTGTACCAATTTCAATGACCAATAAGCCTATTCCAATTAACAGTTGTATCCATTTTTAAACAGTTATATTTCAATAGATACAAACTTACAAAACATCAATTAGGATGTTGTCAAGCATGTTGCAATTAACAGTTGTATCCATCTTTTAATCCGTCCCTTTGCTACTGTGCTACTCTTTCGCAAGGAAGATATCACTACAGATGCTGCCGTTTTATTACCATTTGCTATTTTTGGTGGATGTTAACCATGTTGTAGTTAACATTGACTTTCCATGTACTTACACAGGGATACAATGGGCGATGCTGTTGTTTGCCGTCGAGATTAGCTGCTTCACATGTCTTATACAGCATCTATTCCTAAATATAAGTATTTTTAGAGATTCCAATATAGACTACATAAGGAGCAAATTGTGTGAATCTCGATTCCAATCTAAACTATATCTATAATTCTATATACATTTGTATGTAGTTCATATTGAAATCTCTAAAAATACTTGTACTTAGGAATGTAGGTAGTTGTTTTTTACATCATTTGTGCAATCATAGTTTAGCTTCTAACATTTACTGGTTGCTTGTAGATACGTATATGAGCAGTACTGATCCATGCTTTGATCCCTTTTGCGTATGGGGCAATGAGATATTCATGAACAAGCGTCAAGTGAGGAAACTAAGATTGTTAGGCGAAAGAAACGGCTGATGGGAATTAAGCTCTTTATTTACACTTTGTCCAAGACAACAGTGAACTTTAGGATGGTAAGTAATGTGTTGCCTTTTCCCCCTGCCAACAACATGTTACTCTATTAGACCTCAGGATCTGATATTTTTCTCTTTTCAGTGGTTTCCGAAACTATTTACTGATGATTACCTTGCAAACTAAATGACCGTAATGGAGGCAACGAAGGTTAAAGTATATAATTCATGCTATCATGTTAATGCTCTAGAAGTCTTCCTGAAGGCAGTGGAGGATGGGCGGGCGATCTCACAAGGGGTTGAACAAAATTTGTTCGTGCCTATGGCATGCAGGAAGGCACATTATGGGCATCCCACTTCTTCAGCACCATCGGCAGTCAAAATGATTTACACTTGTCTCTTCACCTTTACCGCCTATAAATATTGTGGTTCATCATAGTTAATTGTTGTCTAATCCTGTAATTACTAAACATATTGTACTCACAATTTTAATTATGGATTCGTTGTTGAACCATTGTGCTGAAAATTTGAATTGCATGTTTCATATTTCAAAATTTCCAATTCGAATAATAAATTACAGGAAAAAAATGTACATTAGCGAGCACGGTTAGAAAGAAAACAGCGTGTGCGATGAAAAAAGAAAACAAACGGTTCTTTGACGTGAAACATTTACGACGCCCGACGGACACACACATGATTTCTCTCATATGCGTGTATGATTCATGGTAATACGACAAACTTTCAAACCAGTGTGTGTGTGTGACAGGAATACCTACCACACACAGTTATGAAAATGGACACGTTGGCGTTAGTAGAGGCACTGCACATATTTACATTCTTGAACCGTGTGCAATAACGTACCTATCACAAACATATCGGCGGATTAAATGTTGATGTCCACCTTTTCACACGACTATAGCGGCGTATTCGTTTGGGATGTCTCTCTAATCAGAAACGTAACATCGAGATGTAACGTATGGGACTGGGGCGGCTTCTCGTACGTTTATTTTATGGTGATCGTCAGTAGCCGCTCGCCATCCCCGACGGTTTCTGGGTCGTGTGGGAAGGACCCCCTATCGCCCACACTCACTTGGCAACGGTTCCAAATGCCGTTGCGGAAAGGGGTTAAAAACCGTTGGTATAGAACCTTACAGTACCAGTGTTTAATTCTTTTTCTAGCAAATCTGGGGCACTCAATATTTCCTACGTATTCTAGCACAAGTCATGCTTAAATTCATGGAAAAATCCGACATGATCTTTGCTAAAATAGGACATATCGAGCGCCTGAAATTTGTTGGAACGAAAATGAATCAACACTCTAGCAAAACATAGGCCACTCAGAAATGAATCAACACTTCGCACATGAGCATAAACTGGTGCTCATTGCATTTCAATGGTTCAATATTGAGAAAAACATTTCAATATATTTTATAACCCGAACATTTCATTTGGTTAAGAAGCATAACTAAATACCCTAGTTCTACTCTATTCAACAACGAGGAGTGGAGAAGGAGGAGGTGGACTTTTAGCTAACCGACTCGGGTGTAGAGGAAGTAGAGGTAGCTCGGATGACGATCACTCCAAGGAGACACAACTCTACAAAGCCTGCATATTCCACCGAGTAAAATTTTAATTAGACCATGAAATCTCATATATCATTCTTTGATGACAAAGTGATAATGACATAAATTCAACTAGTTCTATTAATTCAACTAGTTCAACTAAGCACTTACTAAAAATAAACTATTTCTATTAACTTTCTTACTAAAAATAAACTAGTTATATAATAAAATTTTAATTAGATCATCAAATCTAATATACCTAAACTTTCTTACTAAAAATAAACTAGTTCTATTAATTCAACTAGTTCAACTAAGCACTTGCTTTAAATAAAAAAATTAATTTTCTTACTAATTCAACTAGTTCTACTAAGCACTTCCTAAATAAACCATTTCTATTAAGCACTTACCAAAAACAGTAAAAGAACTACATTATACAAGAACAATAAAAAATACTTTAGGGTTTAGGAGAGATGGAGGGAGGAGGGGGTGGGAGGAGGAGGAGAGAGGAGGAGGGGGAGGAGGGCGGTGGGAGGAGGAGGGAGAAGGCGTGGGAGGAGGGAGGAGAGAGGAGGGGGAGGAGGGCTGCCAGCAGAGGGCTTGGTCAGAGGAGGTGGGAGGAGGGGGCGGCTGGAGGAGGAGGGAGGGGCGTGGTAGGGAGGAGGAAGGAGGAGGAGGCAGGAGAGGGGAGGAGGAGGGAGGAGGGATGGAGGGACTACCTTAGTGGAGGAGGAGCAGGAGCGGCGGCGGCGGCGGGCGACGATAGTGGTCGGGGAACGGAGCGGCGGCGGACGATGGGGGGTGCGAGGGAGAGTGAGAGTGGAGAGGGAGAGTGAGGGTGATCGGTTGGGGAAGATAGGTGGCGTTTAGTAGTAGTGCGCGTTAGGATAAAGCGCTACTGCTAAACTCCATATTAGTAGCACTTTTAACTCGAGACGCGCTACTGCTATGCTGATGTCTGCTAGAACTACGTTGGTATTTCCCCAAAGAGGAAGGGATGATGCAGTATAGCGACGGTAGGTATTTCCCTCAGTGATGACACCAAGGTTATCGAACCAGTAGGAGTACCTCCTCACACCATGTAAACAGCCCCTGCACACAAATAACAACTACTCGCAACCCGACGTGTTAAAGGGGTTGTCAATCCCTTACGGGTACGACGCCTCAAGATAGGCAAATAACGTGAGATAAAAGTGGTAGATAGGATAAATAGATTGCAGAACAAATAAATTGCAGCAAGGTGTTTTATATTTTTGTTTAATAGATCTAAAAATAAAAGCAATGGAAAATAAATCGCATAGGCAAATTGTATGAAAAGAGACCCGGGGGCCGTAGGTTTCACTAGTGGCTTCTCTCGAGAAAAATAGCAAATGGTGGGAAAACAATTATTGTTGGGAAATTGATAGAACTTCAAATAATCATGATGGTATCCAGGCAATGATCATTATATAGGCATCACGTCCAAGATTAGTAGACTGACTCCTGCCTTCATCTACTACTGTTACTCCACACATCGACCGCCATCCAGCATGCATCTAGTGTATTAAGTTCATGGAAAAATGGAATAATGCAATAAGAACGATGGCATGATGTAGACAATATCTATTTATGTAGAAATAGACCCCATCTTGTTATCCTTAACAACAACTATACATACGTGTCGTTTCCCTTTCTGTCACTGGGATCAAGCACGGTAAGATCGAACCCATCACAAAGCACTTCTTCCCGTTGCAAGATAAATAGATCAAGTTGGCCAAACAAAACACAAATATCAGAGAAGAAATACGAGGCTATAATCAATCACGCATATAAGAGATCAAAGAAGACTCGAATAACTTTCATGGATAAAAACATAGATCTGATTGTAAACTCAAAGTTCATCGGATCCCAACAAACACACCGCAAAAACACTTACATCATATAAATCTCCAAGAGACCATTGTATTGATAATCAAGAGAGAGAGAGAGAGGAAGCCATCTAGGTACTAACTATGGACCCGTAGGTCTACACATAACTACTCACGCATCATCGGAGAGGCACCAATGGACATGATGCACCCCTCCATGATGGTGTCTAGATTAGATATGGTGTTTCTAGACTCTGCGACGGCTGGAATTGATTTTCGTCGACTCTCCTAGGGTTTCTGGAATATTGGGGTATTTATAGAGCAAAGAGGTGGTGCGGGAGGCCAACAAGGAGGGCACAACCCACCGGGGCATGCCTGGGCCCCCAGGCGCACCCTGGTGGGCTGTGATCCCCTCGGAGCTCCCCTCAGGTGCGTTCCTGGCCCACCAGATGTCTTGTGGCCCAAAAAAATCCACAAAAAGTTCGCTGCATTTGGACTTCGTTTGGTATTGATTTCCTGCGGTGTAAAAAACATGTAGAAAAAAACAACTGGCACTGGGCACTATGTCAATAGGTTAGTACCAAAAAATGATATAAAATAACTATATAATGATTGTAAAACATCCAAGAATGATAATATAACAGCATGGAACAATAAAAAATTATAGGTACGTTGGAGATGTATCAGCATCCTAAAGCTTAATTCCTGCTCGTCCTTGAGTAGGTAAATGATAAAAACAGAATTTTTTATGTGGAATGCTGCCTAACATGTTCATCACATTTCTTTTCTTGATAGCATGGACATTTGGACTTTTATATGGTTCAAAGCAATAGTCTAGTTTTGACATGAAGACTTTAATACTCAAGCATATCAACAAGCAACCAGGTCTTTCAAAATATCAACACTAAAGCAAGTTATCCCTAGCCCATCATGCTAAATCAGTGATCCATTCATGAAACACACTCGAATATTAGCTACACCCAATGCTCAAATACGATCATAGTTCCCCTTAGTTGGTGCTTTATAAGAGAAGATGGAGACTCAAATTCAAAATAAAAATTGCATAAGTAAAAGAAAGGCCCTTCAGGGAGGGAAGTAGGGATTTGTAGAGGTGCCAGAGCTCATAGCGAAAATTGAGAGATAAAAATAGTTTGAGAGGCATACTTTTCCCACCAACGAAAACGACTTAGAGCTCCCAACACTTTCCATGCTAGATACATCATAGGCGGTTCCCAAACAGAAAATAAAGTTTATTCCTTTTTCCACCATTACTTTCACTTTCCATGGCTTGTCCGTATCAACAGGTGCCCTCCATACTAATACTTTCTAAGGAATTTATTATTTGACAACATAAAGTAAATTCATTTTTCATTTTGGGACCGGGCATCCCTAATACCCCTTCCATACTCTCATGTAATGACAAGTGAATAAACAGTAATTGTTAGAATAACACATCTAGCATGGAAAATATTGGCCACCCCTCGCCGCCTCGCGAGCGGTACATCACACAAAAGAGAAATTTATTTTGAAAATTAGAGATGGCACATGCAAATTTGATTAGAACGGCATGGAAATACCGCATATAGGCAGGTATAGTGGACTCATATGGCAAAACTGGTTTAAAGGGTTTTGGATGCACAAGTAGTGATCATACTTTGTGCAAAATGAAGGCTAGCAAAAAGATTGAGAAGCGACCAGCCAAGAAACAAAAAATCTCGTACCCAAGCATTAAGCATAAGTAACACCGAATAATGCATCACAAGTAGGATATAAATTTCATTGCATAACTATTGACTTTCGTGCTTGCATAGGGAATCACAAACCTTAACACCAGTATTCCTACTAAAGCATAATTACTCATCAACATGACTCATATATCATATCGTCATATCTCAAAACCATTACTAAGAATCAAGTTTATTTTGTCCAATGATCTTCATGAAAGTTTTATATCCTCCTTGGATATCTATCACTTTGGGACTATTTTTATATGTTTCTTTTAATAAGCTCAAACAAATTTAAGTGAAGAACAAGTGCATACATTTCTTTATCTCAAAATTATCTAAGTGAAGCAAGAGAGAATTTCTTAAAAGACTTACTAACTCCCAAATAAATCTAAGTAAAGCCTAAGATCATTTCTTCAAAACTAACAAAGCACACCGTGCTCAAAAAGATATAAGTGAAGCACTAGAGCAAATCCAAGGCTCTAAAAATTTAAGTGAAGTATAGGAGCAAGCATAGCATAATTTTTGGCTCTCTCAAAAATATGTGTCCAACAAGGATTCAAGACATAAACCACAAAGCAAAACAAGAAAAGACTCATATCATACAAGACGCTCCAAGAAAAACTCATAATATGTGACGAATAAAAATATAGTTCCAAGTAAAATACCGATGGTTGTTAGAAGAAAGAGGGGATGCCACTTGGGGGCATCCCTAGGCTTAGTTGCTTGCTACTTCTTGAATATTATCTTGGGGTGCCTCGGGAATCCCAAGCTTAGGCTTTTCCTAATCCTTATTCCTTCATCCATTGTAAGATCACCCAAAACTTGAAAACTTCAATCACACAAAACTCAACAAAACCTTCGTGAGATCCGTTAGTATAAGAAAGCAAACCACTACTATAAGTAATGTTGCAAACCTATTCATTATTTTTGCATTATATCTACTATATTCCAACTTCTCTATGGAAAAAACTTATCAAATAAAACCAAAGAATCATCAAAGAAAGTACACAACGCAAAGAAAACATAATCTGTCAAAAACAGAACAGTCTGTAGAAATCTGACTACTTCAAATACTTTTTTAACTTCAAAAATTCTGAAAAATTAGGATGATGTGAATAATTTGTTTATTAATATTCTGCAAAATTAATTGACTCAAAAGCACTCTTTAGATAAAAATTAAAAATATTTTCGTGAGCGCAATAGTTTCTATTTTTCAGCAAGATCAAATCAACTTTCACCCAAATCATCCCAAAGGCCTTGCTTGGCACAAACACTAATTTAAACCCCCAAAACACATCTAACCAGAGGTATAATTGTGCAATTACACAAGAACTGAAAATAAAAAGCAAAAAAATATATTTTATTCATTGGGTTGCCTCCCAACAAGCTCTTCCTTTATAGCCATTAAGATAGGCATGAGATTTCAATGATACTCACATGAAAGACAAGAATTGAAGCACAAAGATAGCATCATAAAACATGTGACAAACACATTTAAGTCTAACATACTTCCTACGCATAGGCATTTTACAGGCAACCAAATTATCAAGGCAAGAAACATCCAGCATATGCAAGGAAGAAGAAAGAGACAATTGCAATCTCAACATTACGAGAGATAAATTAGTAGAATTAAAATTTCTACAACCATATTTTCCTCTCTAATAATAATTACATGTATGATCATACTCAAATTCAACAATATAGCACATAACATATTCTCTATATGACCCACATGCATGCAAAGTTGAAACTCTTCAAAAATAGTGGGATTATCATCAAATAAAGTCATGACCTATCCAAACCCACTTTTATCAAAAAAATTCATAAGATTGATAATTCTCCGAAGTAGTGCAATCATTATTACCTAAAGTTGACACTCTTCCAAACCCACCTTCAATATTATCGCAAACATATTCATCATGAGGCTTAAATAAATTTTCAAGATCGTAAGAAGATTCACCCCAATCATGATCATTGCAATAAGTAGAGGCCATATCAAAATTAGCATCCCCGAGCTTGGGGTTTTGCATATTACTTGCATAATTGATATTAATAGAATTTATTATAACACCATTGCAATCATGCTTTTCATTAAAGGAGCTATCATGAGTCACTCATAACTTTCTTCTTTTTTCACTTCATCACAATTTTCAGATTCATGAATCTCAAGCAAAACTTCATAAATATAATCTAGTGTACTCAACTCACTAGCAATTGGTTCATCATAGTTGGATATTTTAAAAAGATTAGCAAGTGGATGTGGATCCATAAGATTTTTGATTTCGGATTTCCAATAAAACACACAATTATGCTAATCAAAAAAGCAAACAAACCAAGAAAGACATAAGGGTAAACGAAAAAGAGGGCGAATAAAAATGACAAATTTTTGTGAAGTGGAGGTGATGAAAACGAGAGGCAAATGGCAAATAATGTAAATTGCGAGGAGATGAGATTTGTGATTAGGAACCTGGTTGGTGTTGAAGATCCTCCCCAACAACGGCGCCAGAAATTCCTTTTGATGTCTGCTATAACTATGTCGGTATTTCCCCAAAGAGGAAGGGATGATGCAGTATAGCGACGGTAGGTATTTCCCTCAGTGATGATACCAAGGTTATAGAACCAGTAGGAGAACCTCCTCACACCACATAAATAGGCCCTGCACACAAATAACAAATACTCGCAACCCACATGCTAAAGGGGTTGTCACTCCCTTTCGGGTACGACGCCTCAAGATAGGCAAATAACATGAGATAAAAGTGGTAGAAAGGATAAATAGATCACGGAAAAAATAAATTGCAGCAAGGTATTTTTGTATTTTTCGTTTAACAGATCTAAAAATAAAAGCAAAGGAAAATAGATCGCAAAGGCAAATATGAAGAAAAGAGACCCGGGGCCCGTAGGTTTCACTAGTGGCTTCTCTCGAGAAAAATAGCAAACGGTGGGAAACAAATTATTGTTGGGCAATTGATAGAACTTCAAATAATCATGATGATATCCAGGCAATGATCATTATATAGGCATCACGTCCAATATTAGTAGACCAACTCCTGCCTGCATCTACTACTATTACTCCACAAATCAACTCCTATCCAGCATGCATCTAGTGTATTAAGTTCATGAAAAAACAGAGTAATGCAATAAGAACGATGACATGATGTAGACAAGAGTAATGCAACAATACATACGTGTCGTTTCCCTTTCTGTCACTGGGATCAAGCACCATAAGATCGAACCCATCACAAAGCACCTCTTCCCATTGCAAGATAAATAGATCAAGTTAGCCAAAAAAACAAATATTGGAGAAGAAATACGAGGCTATAATTAATCACCCATATAAGAGATCAAAGAAGACTCAAATAACAGTCACGGATAAAAAAATAGATCTGATCATAAACTCAAAGTTCATCAGATCCCAACAAACATAGTGCAAAAAGACTTACATCATATGGATCTCCAAGAGACCATTGTATTGATAATCAAGAGAGAGAGAGAGAGAGAGAGAGAGAGAGAGAGAGAGAGATGAAGCCATCTAGCTACAAACTACGGACCCGTAGGTCTACAAAGAACTACTCACGCATCATCGGAGAGGCACCAATGGACATGATGAAGGAAAAATACCCTAGAGGCAATAATAAAGTTATTATTTATTTCCTTATTTCATGATAAATGTTTATTATTTGTGCTAGAATTGTATTAACCGGAAACTTAGTACATGTGTGAATACATAGACAAAACATATTGTCCCTAGTATGCCTCTACTTGACTAGCTCGTTAATCAAACATGGTTATGTTTCCTAAGCATAGACATGTGTTGTCATTTGATGGATGGGATCACATCATTAGGAGAATGATGTGATGGACATGACCCGTCCGTTAGCTTAGCATTATGATCGTGATAGTCTCATTTCTACTGCTTTCTTCATGACTTATACATGTTCCTCAGACTATGAGATTATGCAACTCCCTATTGCCGGAAGAATATTTTGTGTGCTACCAAACGCCACAACGTAAATGGGTGTTTATAAAGGTTCCCTATAGGTGTCTCCGAAGGTGTTTGTTGGGTTGGCATAGATCGAGATTAGGATTTGTCACAACTTCGTGTTTCAGAGAGGTGTTTGTTGGGTTGGCCTAGAACACATAAGTTGATCTTTTAGACATGTGCGATGCCCCCCTCCACAGTTGCACACCTCGTTCATGCTGCTGCGGAGCTTAGGCGAAGCCCTGCGCCGGTAGCATCATCATCACCATCGCCATGCCATCGTGATGACGGAACTCACCCTCGGCCTCAATTGGATCAACTGTACGAGGGACGTCATCGAGCTGAACGTGTGCTGAACTCCGAGGTGTCGTACGTTCGGTGCTTGATCGGTTGGATCGCGAAGAAGTTCGACTACATCAACCGCGTTATTAAACGCTTCCGCTTTCGGTCTACAAGGGTACATGGACACACTCATTGCTATGCATCTCCTAAATAGATCTTGCGTGATCGTAGGAATATTTTTGAAATTACTGCGTTCCCCAACAGTGGCATCAGAGCCAGGGCTATGCATAGATGTTATATGCACGAGTAGAACACAAAGATTTGTGGGCGATAATAGTCATAATGCTTACCAGCAATGTCTTACTTTGATTCGGTGGTATTTGGTGAAGCGGCCCAGCCTGACATTACATGACCGCGTTCATGAGACTGGTTCTACCGACGTGCTTCGCACACACGTGGCTAGTGGGTGTCTATTTCTCCAACTTTTGTTGAATCGAGTTTGAATATGCCTAGTCCTTGTTGAAGGTTAAAACAGCACACTTGATGAAAAATCGTTGTGGTTTTTGATGCGTATGTAAGAACGGTTCTTGCTAAGCCCATAGCAGCCACGTAAAACTTGCAACAACAAAGTAGAGGATGTCTAACTTGTTTTTGCAGGGTACGTTATGATGTGATATCACTACTAGGGAAAAGCCTAGCAGCAGCGTGGGTTCTAGGTTCATTAGTAGCGCGGGTGCCGGCGCTACTGATAAGGCGCTACGGCTAATCCATAGCAGCAGCGCTGGTGCACCCGCGGTACTGCTATACAAGTGTAGCAGCAGCATGCTCCAGGAAAGCTCGCTACTGCTAGTAGATCTAGTGCGCTTGGCCTGGACGCGCTACTGCTACTGGCACGCTACTGCTAACTTTTCTCCACTCGCTACTGCTAATTTTAGTAGTTTTTGTTTTTTTCTGCATATTTGTTTTGTATTTGACCATGCTTTGTATAAGAATCTTTAGCACATAAAAATGTCATCATGGTACACATACAAATGGTTGTGAGACCACAAATGTAATCATAGCATATACATACAAATAGTCTCATCATAATCATCATTGAACACAAAGTCTTATCTCGTCATCATCTTGAAAATAGCCATACATGCAAGTCTCGAATACTTGCAACTACAACGTCATCCATCTAAACAATGATATACGCGAGAAGAGCTATCACTATGAGTGAGAGCGGAACTATGCAGTACATGAGGAAGCGGTTACTAGTCCTCTCTCGCGCTAGCATGAACCTCAAGTAACTAGCTTCTCCTTCTTGTCTGCTTTTGAAGCCTTTATGGCTGGCGCCCAAGACCCCACTCACTTGCGCCTGACACTCAGTCCACTCGTTGTACACCCCCGGAACCTTCCCTTTGTACACGACATAGCACTGCCATCTCGCCATCAAGAAGCTAGGTACCTGTTCGAGATGCATCTTCATTAAGAGAATGTACAATCATATGCAACAAAATATACTATAGCAACACGAAAAGGAAAGGGTGAGCAACTGGATGCAACATATAGTACACAAACTAATTACCTAGAGGTATGCAGATCATCTTACCCAAACTAACAAAGTAGCGTTACACAAGTTTGGCACGGACCGTGGACATCACAAAGTGTCATCGCTACAGAAAGTATACAAGTTCATCCGACACATATCATCATCATCGGCATCGTAAATCACTAGAAGTTCCATCCTTCCATATCATCGAGGATGGACCCTAGCTTCTTGAACAATGTGAGGTCATGACATTGCATGCCTATGCGAGTTCGGACGTCAGCTCGCGATATAGGGTCGTGGTGGAACATCCCCTTCTCATCGATGACTTCTTTCATGATGATCGTCGCAGTGTCTCTTTAGATGCGAAAGAAGTCATCTCTAAGTTTATAATCCGCTTCTCCATGAGATTCTACCGACTTGTGGATATGATCATCATTTCTGTTTGTGATGCGAAGCTTTTGGTGATCCGTGCTGAACTCAATCATGAGATGGAGAATGTAGAATCCATCTTTCTTACTTTTTTTTGGGACATGGATGCAGCAGAAGTTAGTTTTATGCGTGAAACCCATCTTCTTATTCCTTTGTTTCCTGATCTACACGTGGCCACCTCTAATGCTGGAGCCTTGGAGAGCATCATCTAGAATATTCATTATGTGGGTGTAGTCCTTCTCGCAGTCTCTGGAAGGGTCGAAATACACGGCGTGGGAGACTCGCGGGTAAAGAACAATAAGGACGACATGCCCGTTGCTGCAGGGAAAGGACACCTCAAATTATTCTCCATATGAGTGAGAAGGAATGATTGAAATGTACGAAAGGTTTGTTCGGATCTGACTTACTTTGGATGATAAGGCAGGAGGACAATTTCTTGGTCCTTATTCTGTACCATGAAGTTTTGGAGGTACCCCCTAGCAGTTTCATGCTCAAAGTCGTCGAGACTCAAGAAAGACTCATGCATGTAGTATGGATCCGCCACACAGATGTCGGATATCCTGGATCCTTTGAGGCTAGTAGGCTTTTCTCAGTCGACAGGAAATGATCGTGCAGTCTCCTGAGATCTCTTGATAGTGCCTCTAGTGGTTTCGGCGGTAGCATCGGCTCGCCCGTGAGTTGGAACATGGCCGCACCTTTCATGGGTACACGCTCTTCAGAATCCATTGTCTGGCTGCTATGTGCTCTGGCTTGTTTGGAGGTAGCTATCTTCCCCGGTCTCTTCATCTCCTTTTTCTTGGGCATACCTTCCAGACCCTTCCTTAACCCCTTCCCCAGTGTTGTCGGGTAAAGCACTATACAACCCCCAGCTAGTTGAGCCTGTGTTGAGGCGGAATCTTTAGGCGTGTCCTGTGAGGATTTCATGAAGAGAGACTTCTTGCAATCCCTGCTACGACCTTCTCGCCCGGGCAGATCATCCATATCCTCATTAACATGCTGATAGCCCGATTGGTCATATGGTTGACTCATCATATCTATGTCATAGTCATACGCATTTGTATTGAGGAAAGCCATTGGGTCGACCTCCGTCTCATCATCCATTCTGTTCTACAGGACCGATTACATCAGCCGGTATTATTGCACCCCCTTCATAACATCGTCCGCCGCTCTGACCCAACACTATAGGAGCTGGTAATTGCGTAGGGGGGTGGTGGTCTCCGCACATGCTTGTTGATATGTGGTTATTGGTGTGCTCTCGGCCTGCTCCAGACGAAGAAGATTCTTTGGCCATAGCAGCACCCAACCCTTGCAGCTTCCAATCCATGGCGGGGTCTTGCCGTCCTCTCCCACATGTCGTAGTGGAGGAGGCAAATCCTTGTGCCCCGATTTCACACTGGACAAGTTAACCCTGAAGTGCCCAGCGGGGATCGGCTGGTTGTGGAACGTGGGTTGCAATGGGTTCATTATCACCCCCTTTCCCACATCCACCTTCTAGCCTTTGATCAAGTAGAGTATGGTGCACGGGGTTTCGTCGGCCTGCAAACACATGTCTGTGGCGTAAAACATCCGAAAGGCAACGAAAATGGAATATTCTATATATATATATATATATATATATATATATATATATGTTGGTGCGACATGTAATTACCGTGGGGGCATCGAGCTCAGCCAAAGACGAAGGCCCGCCTAGCACACCAGAGACTGAGGACAGGCTGCTATGAGCGGGAGCGGGTGCGAGAGGAGGCCCGGTTGCATGAGCAAGTGATGGTGCGGTGGTGTTGTTGTTCACGGAGTTGCTCGCGCCGAAACTGGGCAACAGGAAATCATGTACCGTCTTGTCTGGATTTTCCTTTGTCCAGCTGATGATAGCTGGAACCAAGTTAGTAGCAAAATGATTTCTGCAGGCAGTTATAGCTGCATTGACTGCCTGCTGTAGCAACTCATTTTTCTCCTCGACTGTTTTTTCGCATCCTCAGCTGTTTTTTTCTCGACCGCAAGCTTCACCTTCTCATTGATGTCCGCCTGACTAAACTTCTTTTTCTGCTTCTTGGCCTCCGGGCCCTCATTGTAAAACACCTTCCACGTGGCGCCGTCTCCAGCGCTGTGCACACGACCATATTGCGGCCACTAGTCCAAAGGGAGTCCCTTAAGTTCGTTCAAGGCTCGGTTGAGAAGGGTGTCCCACTTGGGCCTCATCGGAGAAGTAGGGCTTTCGGCTGCAAGGCGGTGTTGCTTCTCCTGTAGAAGGAACGTGAACCGTTTAGGAATGTGTAGTCGACTAGATCTGGAGTTAAATGTAAGGTGGTAAAAGAATAATTACCAGTAGTCTAATCAATTTCCTTGTGATCTGGTCCGTGTAAAAAACCTTCTTTTCCTTGTCCCACTTGTAGCGGGCCCTGATGAAGTCACGCTCCAAGGTGTTGGTGAACTTCACGAAGTGGTCTGGGATACCCGCGGCTTCACGTGTCCTCCTTATCCCATATGGGCCTTTTACCGAGGTAGCCACGGCTTCTGAGGTGATGCTTCCCCGTGTTCCTTTGCTGAAGGCTCTTGAATTTCGCAAGTGTCCTTGAACTTATCGAACTCCTCTTCCGTAAGTGTCGGATTTTCCTCCAGAATCTTGGACAGGGGTTCCTCAACATCAATAGCTCGTTTCACCCTCCCTTTCCAGGAGGAAAAATCATTGCTGAACATGCCCATGGTGTGATTGTTAATCTTTTTCATCTTTGGATCATCCCACGGTTGTTCTATGTTCTCATCCCGGTCGGGGAACTTGAATCTCTAGTGCAATTTCGTCAGGAGCAACTGCGTCAAATGTTCTTTACTCCTTAAGTCATCATCGTTGATGCTCGCACATTCTTGTAGGACGCATCCTAGTTGGTTCCGATAGCACTTGCGAGGTTCTTCCGGCTCTAATGGTTCAAACTTGCCAGGTGCCATCTTTGTGATCACTAGTCATGCAATCCCTAGTTTGTTACGTTTTCCTATCCTTTTCTTCTTCTGCTTCTTATTTTCGGCAGTGGCATCGGCGCCGGTACCTTCCCCGCTGGTATCTTCCCCGCCGGTACCTTCCCCGCTGGTCTCGGTGCCGCCATCGGTCTCGGCGCCGCCATTGGTGTCGGCGTCCTCGGTGTCGATGTCGGTGTCAGTACCACCATCGAGGCCGACCTGCAAACCTTGACTTTTCTTAGCAGTCAAAAAGTCGAGGTACTCTTGTTCACCCTCATAATCCATCTCGTCTGCATCTTGGTCAGAAGGCCCAGTTTCTTCGTTGTTCGACATGTTTCCTATGATTAAGTCTCCTCATTTAATTCTAAAACTATGAAAAAATGAGAAATGACATAAAAAAGAAATCTATGTTTTCCGGAATGTTGTTTCCCCGCAACTCCCGGCACTCGATATGCCTACTATCTAGCACAAAACATCCCAAAATTCATGGAAAATTTCGGCATGACCTTTGTGTTGGGGAATGTAGTAATTTGAAAAAAATTCCTACGCACACGCAAGATCATGGTGATGCATAGCAATGAGAGGGGAGAGTGTTGTCCACGCACCCTCGTAGACCAAAAGCGGAAGCGTTAGAACAACGCGGTTGATGTAGTCATATGTCTTTACGGCCCGACCGATCAAGCACCGAAACTACGACACCTCCGAGTTTTAGCACACGTTCAGCTCGATGACGATCCCCGTACTCCGATCCAGTAGAATGTCGGGGAAGAGTACCATTAGCACGACGGTGTGGTGATGACCTTGATGTTCTACCGTCGCAGGGCTTCGCCTAAGCACCGCTACAATATTATCGAGGAGGACTATGGTGGAGGGGGGCTCCACAAACGGCTAAGAGATCAAGAGATCAATTGTTGTGTCTAGAGGTGCCCCCCTGCCCCCGTATATAAAGGAGCAAGGGGGAGGGGGTCGGCCGGCCAGGAGGGGCGTGCCAGGAGGAGTCCTACTCCCACCGGGAGTAGGACTCCCCCCCCTTCCTTGTCCAAGTAGGAGAGGGGGAGGAAGGGAGAGAGGGGAGAAAGGAAAGGGGGGGCGCCGCCGCCCCTCCTTGTCCAATTCGGACTAGAGGGGGAGGGGGCATGCGACCTGCCGTGGCCGCCCCTCCTCTTCTCTACTTTGGGCCCAAGTGGCCCATTAACCCCCCAGGGGGTTCCAGTAACCCCTCGGTACTCCGGTATATATCCGATAACCTCCGAGACTTATTCCAGTGTCCGAATATAGTCGTCCAATATACCAATCTTCATGTCTCAACCATTTCGAGACTCCCTCTCCGCTGATGCGTAGGAGCGGCAGATGGAAGACCCACTGGGACGCAGAAGGCAAGCGTGCTCGAGATGAACTTCCGCCGCGCTGATCTCGAGAAGATCTGTCAATGGTCCATTTTCTAGCTATGCTTGTTCTCTTGATGATGTGGTTTATCTCTGGGGAAGATGGATAGATACTACTACAACTTCATGTATTTACTATTTGTAATGGGGCTCTAGCATTTGATTATTTTTGTTATATCTCAAAAGGCCGTGGTGAAGTTGGCCGAGGGATGATGCACAAAAAATGCACATGCTCTTGAAACTTGAATACTGCACGAAAACCAATAGTAATGGTGGCTAAGTGTTGCCTTTGTGTAAGGTTGAGCATACACCTGGCCGAAACCAGCACTAGCAGAAGTTCTGCTCGAGCAAGCTTGCTTCCTGTGTCCTAACAACAAAGGACTTCACACAAGTTTCACATGTTTCATTGAAGTGACATGATGGCCCATGTGTGCATGGATCCCACTCTAAATTTTTTGAACTTCCAAAACAATTCCCAACACAAGGTTAGTCCAACATCATCAAACCCATTAAGCACCGCGAGAATGGTGGCGAGCCGGCTATGCCATGTGGCGCAAGATGGTTGGCCACGGTGAGAGAACTTTTGAAAGATCATGAGAAACACATCTCCCCCAGCCCGCTCCCGCGAGGGGGGGGGGGATCCACGCGCCGCCGCCTCCAACCCTCCCCGCCCCATCCCACTTCCCTGCCACCGCGGGCTCGTGCAGCCGGGCAAAGCCCGACCGGTGTCGGTGGCGGCGGGCTCTCCTCTCTTCGGCGCGGTGTGGGGCTGGCGCGGGACAACACCTTCGCACGGATGCGCGCGGCTATGCAGGGCGGCGCTCTAGCGTGGAGGCGCGGGTGGCTGCTGCTCCGCGGCCAGGTGGGGTGTGCTTGCAAGGGCCGGCTGTGGTGAGCACTTCGTTCCAGATCTGGATCGGGGGGGGGGGGGGTCGCCAGCCTGCTGCAGGCGGGTGGCGCGGGCTGTGGCGGCATGGGCTGGCTAGTGTCGGTGGTCTCGGCTACTGGTGGTGGTTGGTGCGGTGGTGTGCCATGGAGGGGTGGTCCAGTGGTGATTGCGGCAGGAGTTGCCTAGCCCGGGGGCACAGATGGTGCATGTCGGTGGGGCGGCGGTGCTCGGAACTGGGTGTTGGCCCCCCGCCAGTGGCGCTCGGTGGTGGCAGCGGGCCTCCTTCCCATGGCTCGAGGCCGAAGGCATGGCTGTGAGTTGGGGCTCGTGCTCGGGCGGATCTGGAAGGGGCCCGGGGGGAGTCAAAGTTTGTGCTCCAGGCAGGTGTGCCTGGGCTCGATCTGGGAGGTGCCCGTGGGCACTGAGGTCTCTCACCTCGTGGGTACGGTGGATGCTGGTGGTGGTCGGGGCTTCGCAACGCTGTCGGGCAGATCAGCGTCAAGGGCACGAACATGGCATCGTGCGAGCGCGCTCGGCGACGGCCGTTGGGAGTCACGGGGTAGTGTATCCCCCAGCCCAGCGGGACCTACTAGTGACACAAGCGTGGGTGCCTCCTACTATGGAGGCGTCGACCCATACTTCGAGACTGTTGTCGGGCTAGGAGTGAAAGGAGAACCCTTTTACTCCTCCTACCGTGGTGGATGCTCCGTGACGTGGATGTTTTGTGGAGCCTTGGACATGGATGCCGGGGTGGTGGCCCCGGAAGGCGGCCGCATGGTTGGCTCAACGGCGGGCACCATGGCGGCGGTGATGGCATTCTCTCTTGGTTGTGTGGGCGGCGAGAGGTGATGCAGCGGATGGCTCGGGTGCGCTATTTGTCTCTGACGATGGCGGCGCCCCGATCCGGATCCAGAGTTCTGGGCGCGTCGCGCTGGCCTTAGAGACCTCGTTTGGTGACGCGGGGGAGTTGCCGAGCGAAAGCTCCGCGTTTGTCACCGACGACGGCGACGCTCACGGGCGCCATTATTTTCCTGAAGACGTCGTTGTGGTGCTCCTTGTCGTCGTGGTGAAAACCTATGTCTGTTCGGGACTTGGCAACGGCGACGCCTAGCGTTGTTCTCCCTCTTGGGGGCGTTGTCATGGAACTTAGGTGATATAGGGCTTCATGTGGTGTTGCTCAGTTCCTTCTGTACTCTATTTCGGTAGCGTTGTCGCGTGCATGGTGCGTGATACAGTTAGCCTGGGATCGACATTGTTTGAGGGCTACCCCATCCCCTTGTATCGTTCGTCCGTGTACTCTATGTGGTTGATGCTTTATATATAAACTTGGGCGAAAGCCCGTTTCGAGAGAACTTTTGAAATATAATTTTTTAAATGGATGTGGGGATTTTTTGAAATGTTTTTCTAGATGAAGGTGAGGATCCCACGTATTATTTTAAATGGAGGGCTACGCAAAGTGGTGCTCGCTGGTAGGCTACGATGGTAATTTTTTTCTTTTGTCCTTTTTAAATGGAGGCAAGGATTTTTTTACTAAGATGTTTTTTAGTTGGAGGCGATGACACCATGCATTTTTAAAATGTAAACTTGCGCACAACTTATTCTCAAGCGGCGCCATAGAATGGCGTCCCAACTACTAGTTGCTAAGGCAAAGAGGTAGAGATCAACTTCTAAGGCGGCGGTTGGTCTCATGTGAGGTCGTAAAATAGTACAAACACATGTTTCAAGAAAAAGAACTACAAAGCCACACAGTAGCATTGAACCATATACACAGTGTGTATGCTCGCCTGAATTGCGACTTATACAATCATTATGTTTTTGGTGTGCATGCACGTGTCCTACCCAATGACACTGAGAAATCATAAGTAACGTCTTCAATCTTTGGTTCTAGCTTGCCCTAGAGCCATCCTACCGGCCTTCAAGGTTTGTGATGGTCAGCTCGGCATTGCCGGACGTGTCCTCCTGCACGTCCAGAAGGTCCGACAAAGAGCTCACAGGCATGCAGGCCATCGGCCGAAGCGGTTGTCCCGGCACCTGTTGGTGGGAGAGCATGGGCATTACGGGAGTGAAGTCTATTTTAAACCTTGAGCATGTAGAGCTCGTCCGAAATGAACCCTCACCTCTAAATCCCTGAAATTTGTACCCTATACTCACTAATCCCGGTCAATTTCAACCCTCGACCTATTTGGGGAACCGGGAAAAGATACATCCCGCCCGGGATCAAAGTCTACTCTCACTTACACCCCTGCCCCACTTGTCATAGCTCTCCTCTACCCCCATTCCCCTCCTATCTCTCTCAATCCTGAAACCAGCGAGCGCCTCGACGGCACCAATATGGCAGAACGGGGACACTTGCCCGCCTCGGGGCTCATCGACGGACAAGGGTATGTAGTGCCCCCACGCGCCCCTAACGCCGCCGTGGACGTTGGCCCGGTCGTTGTTCATGACCGACGCCGCCATCCACCCGCCGGCGCAGCACGCGGAACAACTCCTGCCCGGCGTCCGATGTGCCGCTGCGCGGAACACGCCTACAGGCCGCGCCACGGCGAGGCAGTGGGCTCCTGCGTGCCGCAAGGCGCGTCGCGGCTGTTGGAACGGCAACATCGACTCGGCCGTTCCCCATCAGCAGCCACACCCGAGCCTGACGCTCGCCACGCTGCCGGCGATGCAAACACGGCGCTCTAGCGCTCCATGCTCCCGCACACGATTGTATAATGCTAATTAGCTGCGATTTCTGTTGCTACCCACTTAACCTTGTACATGTAGATAAACACTTGGATGTGATCAATGAAAATCATCGGTGATTCACACGCACCGTGTGGCCAGCAAGCCTACCGGCGGGGGCCGCATGTGGCTCGACCCACTGTGTGGTGCAACAGGCACAAAAGCACAGCTTGCACATCGGTGTGAAGCGCGGAGACAGCAACAAGCGGACAACACTCTGACAGGAGGAGGCGGCAGCAGCGGGGCTAGTGGCGCCTGCGCGTGTAAGGAGTGGCACGGCCGACAGGGTACAACGTCGGCTCGATTGGCAGATACACAGCGGCGTGCAAGTCAATGACAGCCATTCACCACGCCTGAGGAAGGACGAAGGAGATCCCGTGGTTTCTCGGGAGAGATAGAGTCGGAGAGATCGGGGAAGATGAATATGACATGTGGACCCGTGCAGTCAGCGAGACTAGAGAGTAATCCCGGCCGGGATCATTATTTTTCTAGCGTGCCAAACCAGTGTAAATGGGTTCGGGGTCGAGATTGACCAGGATCGATGAGTATAGGGTATGAATTTCAAGGATTTAGACGTGGAGGTTTGTTTCCGACGAGCCCTACAAATTCAAGGTTTAAAACAGACTTCAACCATTTGCGGTCGTTGGCTCGGGCTCTCTTGAATGCACAGTAGCCCTACCTGGATGCACGTCATGGCCTGCTCTAGCTTCGTCAGGTTGCAACCGTCCCGCACGGCTGGGTCAAGGAGCTCGGGGCTCTTGTTTTCTTCAAATAGCTTCATGCCTGCAAAAAGGTTATTATATTTGTCAATGTCATAGTGGATTCGTCCCATTACTAGTAGAAAAAAGGACTAATTTGAAGCACATTAGTTCCGGTTTGTATCAGAACCAGCACTAATGTGATCATTAGTGCCGGTTCCAACGGTTAGGGGGGCGGAGATCATTAGTACCGGCTCGTGGAGAACCTTTAGTACCGGTTCGTGGCATGAACCGGTACTAAAGAGGCAGTCGCAGGCTATGGTCAGGCTGGGGCCCCACCAGAACCTTTAGTACCGGTTGATGCCTCCAACCGGTACTAGAGGTTTCTAGCTGATTCATTCTGCATCTGTTCTTTAGTCCCACCTCGCTCCGCTAACAGAGTTTTTACCACCTTAAATATGTTACTTCTCAAACTATCACAACCATTTGGTCTTCATTGAACTCTATGTGTAGGATCTGTGGCTGCAATAGGAGTCTTCGCCAGTTCTTAAATCGGGGTAGATTCCTATTGACAATTTAGATTCTATACAAAAAGATCATTGATGATCAATGTATTTTTTATGTATTTCTCTGTAGCAGTAGCGCGTTTTGGCTGAAAGGCGGTACTTATCAATGTGTTTTTTCTGTGTTCAGATGCACAATTCAAATCCACAATCTCTTTCGAAGTACTGGATGCACTTCGTGTACAACCTGGACAATCTCTTAGGAAGTATCAGGGTTTCGGACGAAAACTCATCTGTTACACCGGCTATTCAATATTTTAATAACTTAGTACAACTCCGGACTTTTTCTGTGTTCAGATGCAGAATTCAAATCCATGTCATCAACTTTCAACCCTTTCTGACATAATTTGCTATTTTCGATGCATTTACTGATTTGTTTTCAGAGCTAAATCACCGTGAAAGTGAAAAGCAGCAGAAAATGAACTCTGAAAAGGTTGAAACTTGGCAAGGTATCATCATTTCAACCCTATAGCATGTGCAAAAAAGTAGAGAGGGTTACGGCAAAAACTGGATGCACTCCGTGTACAAACTGGACAATCTCTTAGGAAGTATCAGGTTTCGGACGAAAACTCATCTGTTACACCGGCTTTTTAATATTTTAATAACTTAGTACAACTCCGAACTTTTTCTGCATTCAGATGCAGAATTCAAATCCATGTCATCAACTTTCAACCCATTCTGACATAATTTGCTATTTTCCAAGCATTTACTGATCTGTTTTCAGAGCTAAATCACCGTGAAAGTGAAAAACAACAGAAAATGAACTCTAAAAAGGTTTAAACTTGGCAAGGTATCATCATTTCAACCACATAGCATGTGCAAAAAAGTAGAGGGTTACGACAAAAACTGGATGCACTTCATGTACAACCTGGACAATCTCTTAGGAAGTATCAGGGTTTCGGACGAAAACTCATCTGTTACACTGGCTATTCAATATTTTAATAATTTAGTACAACTCCGGACTTTTTCTGCGTTCAGATGCAGAATTCGAATCCACGTCATCAACTTTCAACCCTTACTGACATAATTGGCTATTTTCGATGCATTTACTGATTTGTTTTCAGAGCTAAATCACCATGAAAGTGAAAAGCACCAGAAAATGAACTCTAAAAAGGTTGAAACTTGGCAAGTTATCATCATTTCAACCGCATAGAATGTGCAAAAAAGTAGAGAGATTTACAGCAAAAACTGGATGCACTTCGTGTACAAACTGGACAATCTTTTAGAAAGTATCAGGGTTTCGGACGAAAACTTATCTGTAACACCGGCTATTTAATATTTTAATAACTTAGTACAACTCCAGACTTTTTCTGCATTCAGATGTAGAATTCAAATCCACGTCATCAACTTTCAACCCTTTCTGACATAATTTGCTATATTTGATGCATTTACTGATTTTTTCCAGAGCTAAATCACCGTGAAAGTGAAAAGCAGCAGAAAATAAACTCTGAAAAGGTTGAAACTTGGCAAGGTATCATCATTTCAACCGCATAGCATGTGCAAAAAAGTAGATAGGGTTACGGAAAAAACTGCATGAACTTCGTGGACAAACTGGACAATCTCTTAGGAAGTATCAGGGTTTCGGATGAAAACTCATTTGTTACACCGGCTATTCAATATTTTAATAACTTAGTACAACTTCAGAATTTTTCTGCGTTCAGATGCAGAATTCAAATCCACGTCATCAACTTTCAACCCTTTCTGACATAATTTGCTATTTTCGATGCATTTACTCATTAGTTTTCAAAGCTAAATCACCGTGAAAGTGAAAAGCAGCAGAAAATGAACTATGAAAAGGTTGAAACTTGGCAAGGTATCATCATTTCAACCGCATAGCACGTGCAAAAAAGTAGAGAGGGTTACGACAAAAACTCGATGCACTTCGTGTACAAACTGGACAATCTCTTAGGAAATATCAAGGTTTCAGATGAAATCTCATCTGTTACACCGGCTAATCAATATTTTAATAACTTAGAACAACTCCAGACTTTTTCTGCATTCAGATGCAGAATTCAAATCCACGTCATCAACTTTCAACCCTTTCTGACATAATTTGCTATTTTTGATGCATTTACTTATTTGTTTTCAGAGCTAAATCACCGTGAAAGTGAAAAGCACCAGAAAATGAAATGAAAAATCACTAGAAATATGAATATAATGATAAAACACACTAATATTCAATATAAGAAACTCTAAATACAGCAAAAAACTACTCACAAATAAATAGAAGAAACTATATGAAAAAATTATATCCGCGCTGCCCAGTGGGCCTGCTAGGCCTTGGGCGTGCATATGCACGCCCATAAGGCCCAGCGGGCTCACAGGGAAGCGCGACAAAGTTAGGCCCAGAGGCCTGCATTATCTAGGAGCTTGAAGGAGCAGCCGCGGCTGGGTTTATAAACCAGTGCGGCTGCCCTTCGCTCGGCGAGGTGGGACTAAACAATGAGCACCGCGGAACGGGAGCGCACCCCCTTTAGTACCGGTTCGTGGTACGAACCGGTACTAAAGGGTGGGTCTTTAGTACAGGGTGGGGGCACGAACCGGCACTAAATTGGGTGCCTTCCCCTCGATTCGCCTGGCCAAATTTAACCTTTAATACTAGTTTGTGCCCCCACCCGGTACTAAAGGCATCCCCTATATAACCACCACTTACGAGAATTTTCAGCTATTATGATGTTCATCTTCATTGCGCCCGACCCCGCGCCACACCCGTCGCCGCCCCCGTTGCCGTGGTCGCCGACCCCGTCCGTGCGCCGCCCTCGTCGCCGTTGTCGCCGCCCCCGTCGTGCCGCCCCCCGTCGCGATGTCTCCCGGCCTCGTCGCCGCCACCGTCACCGTCGTCGCCGCCCCCTCCCCTCCGCTGTAAGATCGATTGCGTGCCCCGGCCAACCCCTGCCGCTCGCACCGGCGGCCTCCTGTGCACAAATATATGCACACAGGCACACACACAAACGTACACACAAACGCACGCACACACACACAAATGTTTAATGTCAAAATGTTAGATTATATAAATGTTAGATTATATAAGAATTAAATAATGTTAGATGAGTTAGTTTTTTATACTTTTAGTTATAGATGAATTTATATTAATGTTAGATTGAATTAATATATATTAAATTTAGGTATATGAGATTTGATCATCTAATTAAAATTTATGTATACTTTTTAGTAAGAAAATTAATAGAACTAGCTTAGTTGAATTAGTTGAACTAGTTAGTTGAATTAGTTGAATTAGGAGCTATACTTTATTTAGGTTTATTTTTAGTAAGTGTGCTTAGTTTAGTTGAACTAGCTAGTTGAATTAATAGAACTAGTTTAGTTGAATTAGTTGAATTAGTTGAACTAGTTAGTTAAATTAGGAGCTATACTTTATTTAGGTATATTTTTAGTAAGTGCTTAATGAGTTGAATTAATTAGTTGAACTAGCTAGTTGAATTAATAGAACTAATTTAGTTGAATTAGTTGAATTAGTTGAACTAGTTAGTTTAATTAGGAGCTATACTTTATTTAGGTATATTTTTAGTAAGTGCTTTGTTGAATTAATTAATTAGTTGAACTAGCTAGTTGAATTAATAGAACTAGTATAATTAGTTGAATTAGTTGAATTATGAGTTATACTTTATTTAGGTATATTTTTAGTAAGTGGTTAGTTGAATTAATTAGTTGAACTAGCTAGTTGAATTAATAGAACTAGTCTAATTAGCTTAATTAATAAGTGTTTAATGTTTCACCTATGAACATATATTGGAAATGTCGTCTGACGACGAAACGATTTCATTATGTGCGAAGACTCTGAAGACCAACGCGGCCTGTGCGACAAAAATTTCCTAGTTGATGATAGGCGCTTCAGCACCAACCTGGATGAGACCTTCGAAGTGGATACAGTAAGTCACAATGCCAAGTCTTTTTTCGTAATTAAACATGACTTATATATGCTTCATTTGCTTCAACTTATTATTTTAAATTTTCACTATTCTACCAGCGTATCCCCTGCCATGCAAGAATTTTTGTCTTGGATAAGATAGGTTTCAGTCCTAACAAAACTATGGAGGTAAAGGGAGTTTACTTGAAGAGTGAGCATGGTTATACCTTCAACATCAAATTATACAATCAAGAAACCTACACCCATTTTGAATGCAAAACTTGGCAAGCACTATGCAAGGCTTACGCATTTGAGCCTGATATGTTTATCACCTTTGATATTCGTCCCGAAGAGGATATTGAAGGTAATAGAGACATTTGGGTCGAGGTGCAGACGCCTCCAGTTCTACCATTATGTGAGTTTCTCAACCATATTTATGTCTTCGATATTGTTTTTTCAAAAAGAGTTGACAACTAATTTCTATTGACAGCTTATTTCCATTCAAGCAAACCTGTCTAGCGCTTGGTAGAAAGGACCTTCCACTGTCCCGGGGCTGAACTAAACTGCGAGGAGATAAGTCATTATGTTTCATGGCTGGAGGATCTTCATACTGTCAAGAAAAATTATTTTTTCCGGACTTAAAAATCTTAGTACTCAAAACGTGTGACCAAAAGTGATCGTATTGAACTACGGTCACATCTATTTAGGAAAGATGGTAAGATTTTTACTATTTTTCCTCAATGCATCTTTTGCATACATTATTTTTTAAGCTAAACTTCATTGCTAAGTATGTTACTATACGATGTTCTTCAACAGGGACTCCCGATGAATGTTCTGCCTCAGTGGATCGAGACTAAAGGTCGCATGAGAATGGTTAGCTGACGGCCAAGACCTCATATAATGCACTTTAGTGCATTAAAGATTAGCGAGGAATGTTTAATAGTGAAAGACTGGAGCAGAATTGTCCACAATCATAGAGAAGTACTAGGGGGCAGCAATCAGAAGCGCAGCCCACAATTAGGAGACAGTTTCATTAGCATGCTCCAATATGATGAATCAGGAGAGCTATACATGCTCTATGCTATTTTACCTGAGAGAGAGAGAGAGAGAGCAGCATGAGTGATTAGCATGCTCTTCGTGTTCTTCGTCCTGGACTTAATCTCAAAGATTGATTTGCTTTTGTGGTCTTATATATGAATGCTTATAATCATGACCATGTTGAACTCGATGATATCTTTCCTTCTAGTAAAAGTGAATGTTTCTTCTTTAAGATAATATATATATATTGGTGATGATTAGATAGCTGTAATGACTATGATGATTAAATAGTGCTAATGACGACTATGATGAGTTACTATATCATTTATGAAAGAAACCGCAGATTAGTTTCAACTGGATGGATCCTAACTAGATAAGTGATCAAGTATATATGACATATCCATCTTACTTGCTCACCTAATATAAGTGATCAAGTAATATGGATATGGCATATATAATTTGATCACTTAGCTAGGATCCATGCATGCATCCAAGTTGAAACTAATCTGCGGTACGTTCACCTAATGATTTAACAACTCATTATAATGTAAAAACAATCTCTAAATTAAATTGGAAAAACAAAACTAAAGGAAAAATAAAAAATAAACCAAAACAGCTCAAACATTTAGTACCGGTTGGTGTTACCAACCGGTACTAAAGGTCTCCCGCCACCCGGCCCCGGCTTGTGCCACGTGGTGGCACTTTAGTGGCGGTTCATGCAGAACTAGTACTAAAGGGGGGGGGGACCTTTAGTACCCACCCTTTAGTGGCAGTTCGTGCAGAACCGGTACTAAAGGGGGGGGACCTTTAGTCCCCACCCTTTAGTGCTGGTTGCAGAACCGACACTAAAGCCCCTTACGAACCGGGGCTATAGCACAATTCTGCACTAGTGCATGTCTTACAGTATTTTACATCATTCGTGCAATTGCAGTTTGAATTCTAACATTTGCTTGCTTCTTGTAGGTACACATGTCGGGGGCACTGATCCACGCTTCATCCCGGAGGAAGAGCTCGCCTCCGCCGCTGCTGACTTTGCGCGGGCTCTGACCAAGATGAAGTGCCCCAGCAACTATCTCTCAGGACTTACCAAGTATAAACTCATCTATTCAATCTTACCAATACCAATTGCAATTAATGGCTATGTTTTGTACGGTCGATGTCTTAAGCATGTTGTAGTAAACATGCCTAACACATTTTAGCTATTTTCCCTACCTTTTTATAGACAACTAGGCCATTATCTGCTCTGGCAGCACCTGCCTTGTGATGTTTAACTCTGTCAATTGGATTTTTATCAGTACCAATTTCAATGACCAATAAGCATGTTCCAATTAACAGTTGTATCCATTTTTCAACAGTTATATTTCAATAGCTACAAACTTACCAAACATCAATTAGGATGTTGTTAAGCATGTTGCAATTAACAGTTGTATCCATCTTTTAATCCGTCCCTTTGCTACTGTGCTACTCTTTCGCAAGGAAGATATCACTACAGATGCTGCCGTTTTATTACCATTTGCTATTTTTGGTGGATGTTAACCATGTTGTAGTTAACATTGACTTTCCATGTACTTACACAGGGATACAATGGGCGATGTTGTTGTTTGCCGTCGAGGTTAGCTGCATCACATGTCTTATACAACATCTATTCCTAAATATAAGTATTTTTAGAGATTCCAATATAGACTACATAAGGAGCAAATTGTGTGAATCTCGATTCCAATCTAAACTATATCTATAATTCTATATACATTTGTATGTAGTTCATATTGAAATCTCTAAAAATACTTGTACTTAGGAATGTAGATAGTTGTTTTTTACATCATTTGTGCAATCATAGTTTAGCTTCTAACATTTACTGGTTGCTTGTAGATACGTATATGAGCAGTACTGATCCATGCTTTGATCCCTTTTGCGTATGGGGCAATGAGATATTCATGAACAAGCGTCAAGTGAGGAAACTAAGATTGTTAGGCGAAAGAAACGGCTAATGGGAATTAAGCTCTTTATTTACACTTTGTCCAAGACAACAGTGAACTTTAGGATGGTAAGTAATGTGTTTCCTTTTCCCCCTGCCGACAACAAGTTACTCTATTAGACCTCAGGATCTGATATTTTTCTCTTTTCAGTGGTTTCCGAAACTATTTACTGATGATTACCTTGCAAACTAAATGACCGTAGTGGAGGCAACGAAGGTTAAAGTATATAATTCATGCTATCATGTTAATGCTCTAGAAGTCTTCCTGAAGGCAGTGAAGGATGGGCCGGCGATCTCACAAGGGGTTGAACAAAATTTGTTCGTGCCTATGGCATGCAGGAAGGCACATTATGGGGATTCCACTTCTTCAGCACCATCGGCAGTCAAAATGATTTACACTTGTCTCTTCACCTTTACCGCCTATAAATATTGTGGTTCATCATAGTTAACTGTTGTCTAATCCTGTAATTACTAAACATATTGTACTCACAATTTTAATTATGGATTCGTTGTTGAACCATTGTGCTGAAAATTTGAATTGCATGTTTCATATTTCAAAATTTCCAATTCGAATAATAAATTACAGCAAAAAAATGTACATGAGCGAACACGGTTAGAAAGAAAACAGCGTGTGCGATGAAAAAAGAAAACAAACGGTTCTTTGACGTGAAACGTTTGCGACGCCCGACGGACACACACATGATTTCTCTCATATGCGTGTATGATTCATGGTAATACGACAAACTTTCAAACCAGTGTGTGTGTGTGACAGGAATACCAATCACACACAGTTATGAAAATGGACACGTTGGCGTTAGTAGAGGCACTGCACATATTTACATTCTTGAACCGTGTGCAATAACGTACCTATCACAAACATATCGGTGGATTAAATGTTGATGCCCACCTTTTTCACACGACTATAGCGGCGTATTCGTTTGGGATGTCTCTCTAATCAGAAACGTAACATCGAGATGTAACGTATGGGACTGGGGCGGCTTCTCGTACGTTTATTTTATGGTGATCGTCAGTAGCCGCTTGCCATCCCCGACGGTTTCTGGGTCGTGTGGGAAGGACCCCCTATCGCCCACACTCACTTGGCAACGGTTCCAAATGCCGTTGTGGAAAGGGGTTAAAAACCGTTGGTATAGAACCTTACAGTACCAGTGTTTAATTCTTTTTCTAGCAAATCTGGGGCACTCGATATTTCCTACGTATTCTAGCACAAGTCATGCTTAAATTCACGGAAAAATCTGACATTATCTTTGCTAAAATAGGACATATCAAGCGCCTGAAATTTGTTGGAACGAAAATTAATCAACACTCTAGCAAAACATAGGCCACTCAGAAATGAATCAACACTTCGCACATGAGCATAAACTGGTGCTCATTCCATTTCAATGGTTCGATATTGAGAAAAACATTTCAATATATTTTATAACCCAAACATTTCATTTGGTTAAGAAGCATAACTAAATACCCTAGTTCTACTCTATTCAACACCGATGAGTGGAGAAGGAGGAGGTGGACTTTTAGCTAACCGACTCGGGTGTAGAGGAAGTAGAGGTAGCTCAGATGACGATCACTCCAAGGAGACACGACTCTACAAAGCCTGCATATTCCACCGAGTAAAATTTTAATTAGACCATGAAATCTCATATATCATTCTCTGATGACAAAGTAATAATGACATAAATTCAACTAGTTCTATTAATTCAACTAGTTCAACTAAGCACTTACTAAAAATAAACTATTTCTATTAACTTTCTTACTAAAAATAAACTAGTTATATAATAAAATTTTAATTAGATCATCAAATCTAATATACCTAAACTTTCTTACTAAAAATAAACTAGTTCTATTAATTCAACTAGTTCAATTAAGCACTTACTTTAAATAAAAAAAATTATTTTTCTTACTAATTCAACTAGCTCTATTAAGCACTTCCTAAATAAACCATTTCTATTAAACACTTACTAAAAACTGTAAAAGAACTACATTATACAAGAACAATAAAAAATACTTTAGGGTTTAGGAGAGATGGAGGGAGGAGGGGGTGGGAGGAGGTGGAGAGAGGAGGAGGGGGAGGAGGGCGGTGGGAGGAGCAGGAGGGAGAAGGCGTGGGAGGAGGGAGGAGAGAGGAGGAGGGGGAGGAGGGCTGCCAGCAGAGGGCTTGGTCAGAGGAGGTGGGAGGAGGGGGCGGCTGGAGAAGGAGGGAGGGGCATGGTAGGGAGGAGGAGGCAGGAGAGGGGAGGAGGAGGGAGGAGGGATGGAGGGACTATCTTAGTGGAGGAGGAGCAGGAGCGGCGGTGGCGGCGGGCGATGATAGTGGTCGGGGAACGGAGCGGCGGCGGACGATGGGGGGTGCGAGGGAGAGTGAGAGTGGAGAGGGAGAGTGAGGGCGATCGGTTGGGGAAGATAGGTGGCGTTTAGTAGTAGCGCACGTTAGGATAAAGCGCTACTGCTAAACTCCATATAAGTAGCACTTTTAACTCGAGACGCGCTACTGCTATGCTGATGTCTGCTAGAACTACGTCGGTATTTCCCCAAAGAGGAAGGGATGATGCAGTATAGCGACGGTAGGTATTTCCCTCAGTGATGACACCAAGGTTATAGAACCAGTAGGAGAACCTCCTCACACCATGTATACAGCCCCTGCACACAAATAACAAATACTTGCAACCCGACGTGTTAAAGGGGTTGTCAATCCCTTACGGGTACGGCGCCTCAAGATAGGCAAATAACGTGAGATAAAAGTGGTAGATAGGATAAATAGGTTGCAGAACAAATAAATTGCAGCAAGGTGTTTTTGTATTTTTGTTTAATAGATCTAAAAATAAAATCAATGGAAAATAAGTCGCAAAGGCAAATTGTATGAAAAGAGACCCGGGGGCCATAGGTTTCACTAGTGGCTTCTCTCGAGAAAAATAGCAAATGGTGGGAAAACAATTACTGTTGGGAAATTGATAGAACTTCAAATAATCATGATGGTATCCAGGCAATGATCATTATATAGGCATCACGTCCAAGATTATTAGACTGACTCCTGCCTTCATCTACTACTATTACTCCACACATCGACCGCCATCCAGCATGCATCTAGTGTATTAAGTTCATGGAAAAATGGAATAATGCAATAAGAACGATGGCATGATGTAGACAAGATCTATTTATGTAGAAATAGACCCCATCTTGTTATCCTTAACAACAACAATACATACGTGTAGTTTCCCTTTCTGTCACTGGGATCAAGCACGGTAAGATCGAACCCATCACAAAGCACTTCTTCCCGTTGCAAGATAAATAGATCAAGTTGGCCAAACAAAACACAAATATCGGAGAAGAAATACGAGGCTATAATCGATCACGCATATAAGAGATCAAAGAAGACTCGAATAACATTCATGGATAAAAACATAGATCTGATTGTAAACTCAAAGTTCATCGGATCCCAACAAACACACCGCAAAAACACTTACATCATATGAATCTCCAAGAGACCATTGTATTGATAATCAAGAGAGAGAGAGAGAGAGGAAGCCATCTAGGTACTAACTATGGACCCGTAGGTCTACAAAGAACTACTCACGCATCATCGGAGAGGCACCAATGGACATGATGCACCCTTCCATGATGGTGTCTAGATTGGATATGGTGTTTCTGGACTTTGCGACGGCTGGAATTGATTTTCGTCGACTCTCCTAGGGTTTCTGGAATATTGGGGTATTTATAGAGCAAAGAGGTGGTGCGGGAGGCCAACAAGGAGGGCACAACCCACCGAGGCACGCCTGGGCCCCCAGGCGCACCCTGGTGGGTTGTGATCCCCTCGGAGCTCCCCTCAGGTGCGTTCCTGGCCCACCAGATGTCTTGTGGCCCAAAAAAATCCACAAAAAGTTTCGCTGTGTTTGGACTTCGTCAATAGGTTAGTACCAAAAAATGATATAAAATAACTGGCACTAGGCACTATGTCAATAGGTTAGTACCAAAAAATGATATAAAATAACTATATAATGATTGTAAAACATCCAAGAATGATAATATAATAGCATGGAACAATAAAAAAATATAGGTACATTGGAGACGTATCAGCATCCTAAAGCTTAATTCCTGCTCGTCCTCGAGTAGGCAAATGATAAAAACAGAATTTTTTATGTGGAATGCTGCCTAACATGTTCATCACATTTCTTTTCTTTATAGCATGGACATTTGGACTTTTATATGGTTCAAAGCAATAGTCTAGTTTTGACATGAAGACTTTAATGCTCAAGCATATAAACAAGCAACCAGGTCTTTCAAAATATCAACACTAAAGCAAGTTAGCCCTAGCCAATCATGCTAAATCATTGATCCATTCATGAAACACAGTCGAATATTAGCTACACCCAATGCTCAAATACGATCATAGTTCCCCTTAGTTGGTGCTTTATAAGAGAAGATGGAGACTCAAATTCAAAATAAAAATTGCATAAGTAAAAGAAAGGCCCTTCAGGGAGGGAAGTAGGGATTTGTAGAGGTGCCAGAGCTCATAACGAAAATTGAGAGATAAAAATATTTTGAGAGGCATACTTTTCCCACCAATGAAAACGACTTAGAGCTCCCAACACTTTCCATGCTAGATACATCATAGGCGGTTCCCAAACAGAAAATAACGTTTATTCCTTTTTCCACCATTACTTTCACTTTCCATGGCTTGTCCGTATCCACGGGTTCCCTCCATACCAATACTTCCTAAGGAATTTATTATTTGACAACATAAAGTAAATTCATTTTTCATTTTGGGACCGGGCATCCCTAATACCCCTTCCATACTCTCATGCAATGACAAGTGAATAAACAGTAAATGTTAGAATAACACATCTAGCATGGAAAATATTGGCCACCCCTCGCCACCTCACGAGCGGTACATCACACAAAAGAGAAATTTATTTTGAAAATTAGAGATGGCACATGAAAATTTGATTAGAACGGCATGGAAATACTGCATATAGGTAGGTATAGTGGACTCATATGGCAAAACTGGTTTAAAGGGTTTTGGATGCACAAGTAGTGATCATACTTTGTGCAAAATGAAGGCTAGCAAAAAGATTGAGAAGCGACCAACCAAGAAACAAAAAATCTCGTACCCAAGCATTAAGCATAAGTAACACCGAATAATGCATCACAAGTAGGATATAAATTTCATTGCATAACTATTGACTTTCGTGCTTGCATAGGGAATCACAAACCTTAACACCAGTATTCCTACTAAAGCATAATTACTCATCAACATGACTCATATATCATATCGTCATATCTCAAAACCATTACTAAGAATCAAGTTTATTTTGTCCAATGATCTTCATGAAAGTTTTATATCCTCCTTGGATATCTATCACTTTGGGACTATTTTTATATGTTTCTTTTAATAAGCTCAAACAAATTTAAGTGAAGAACAAGTGCATACATTTCTTTCTCTCAAAATTATCTAAGTGAAGCAAGAGAGAATTTCTTAAAAAACCTACTAACTCCCAAATAAATCTAAGTGAAGCCTAAGATCATTTCTTAAAAATTAACAAAGCACACCATGCTCAAAAAGATATAAGTGAAGCACTAGAGCAAATCCAAGGCTCTAAAAATTTAAGTGAAGTATAGGAGCAAGCATATTCATAATTGTTGGCTCTCTCAAAAATATGTGTCCAACAAGGATTCAAGACTTAAACCACAAAGAAAAACAAGAAAAGACTCATATCATACAAGACGCTCCAAGAAAAACTCATAATGTGTGACGAATAAAAATATAGTTCCAAGTAAAATACCGATGGTTGTTAGAAGAAAGAGGGGATGCCACTTGGGGGCATCCCCAGGCTTAGTTGCTTGCTACTTCTTGAATATTATCTTGGGGTGCCTCGGGCATCCCAAGCTTATCCTTTTTCTAATCCTTATTCCGTCATCCATTGTAAGATCACCCAAAACTTGAAAACTTCAATCACACAAAACTCAACAAAACCTTCGTGAGATCTGTTAGTATAAGAAAGCAAACCACTACTATAAGTAATGTTGCAAACCTATTCATTATTTTTGCATTATATCTACTGTATTCCAACTTCTCTATGGAAAAAACTTATCAAATAAAACCAAAGAATCATCAAAGAAAGTACACAACGCAAAGAAAACATAATGTGTCAAAAACAGAACAGTCTGTAGAAATCTGACTACTTCAAATACTTTTTTAACTTCAAAAATTATGAAAAAATAGGATGATGTGAATAATTTGTTTATTAATATTCTGCAAAATGAATCGACTCAAAAGCACTCTTCAGATAAAAATTAAATATATTTTCGAGAGCGCAATAGTTTCTGTTTTTCAGCAAGATCAAATCAACTTTCACCCAAATCATCCCAAAGGCCTTGCTTGGCACAAACACTAATTAAAACCCCCAAAACACATCTAACCAGAGGCATAATTGTGCAATTACACAAGAACTGAAAATAAAAAGCAAAAAAAATATTTTATTCGTTGGGTTGCCTCCCAACAAGCTCTTCCTTTATAGCCATTAAGATAGGCATGAGATTTCAATGATACTCACATGAAAGACAAGAATTGAAGCACAAAGATAGCATCATAAAACATGTGACAAACACATTTAAGTCTAACATACTTCCTATGCATAGGCATTTTATAGGCAACCAAATTATCAAGGCAAGAAACATCTAGCATATGCAAGGAAGAAGAAAGAGACAATTGCAATCTCAACATTACGAGAGATAAATTAGTAGAATTAAAATTTCTACAACCATATTTTCCTCTCTAATAATAATTACATGTATGATCATACTCAAATTCAACAATATAGCACATAACGTATTCTCTATATGACCCACATGCATGCAAAGTTGAAACTCTTCCAAAATAGTGGGATTATCATCAAATAAAGGCATGACCTATCCTAACCCACTTTTATCAAAAAATTCATAAGATTGATAATTCTCCGAAGTAGTGGGATCATCATTACCTAAAGTTGACACTCTTCCAAACCCACCTTCAATATTATCGCAAACATATTCATCATGAGGCTTAAATAAATTTTCAAGATCGTAAGAAGATTCACCCCAATCATGATCATTGCAATAAGTAGAGGCCATATCAAAATTAGCATCCCCAAGCTTGGGGTTTTGCATATTACTAGCATAATTGACATTAATAGAATTTATTATAACACCATTGCAATCATGCTTTTCATTAAAGGAGCTATCAAGAGTCACTTTCTTCTTTTATCACTTCATCACAATTTTCAGATTCATGAATCTCAAGCAAAACTTCATAAATATAATCTAGTGTACTCAACTCACTAGCAATTAGTTCATCATAGTTGGATATTTTAAAAAGATTAGCAAGTGGATGTGGATCCATAAGATTTTTGGTTTCGGATTTCCAATAAAACACACAATTATGCCAATCAAAAAAGCAAACAAACCAAGAAAGACATAAGGGTAAACGAAAAAGAGGGCGAATAAAAATGAAAATTTTTTGTGAAGTGGAGGTGATGAAAACAAGAGGCAAATGGCAAATAATGTAAATTGCGAGGAGATGAGATTTGTGATTAGGAACCTGGTTGGTGTTGAAGATCGTCCCCAATAATGGCGCCAGAAATTCCTTTTGATGTCTGCTATAACTATGTCGGTATTTCCCCAAAGAGGAAGGGATGATGCAGTATAGCGACGGTAGGTATTTCCCTCAGTGATGATACCAAGGTTATAGAACCAGTAGGAGAACCTCCTCACACCACATAAATAGGCCCTGCACACAAATAACAAATACTCGCAACCCACATGCTAAAGGGGTTGTCACTCCCTTTCAGGTACAACGCCTCAAGATAGGCAAATAACATGAGATAAAAGTGGTAGAAAGGATAAATAGATCGCGGAAAAAATAAATTGCAGCAAGGTATTTTTGTATTTTTGGTTTAACAGATCTGAAAATAAAAGCAAAGGAAAATAGATCGCAAAGGCAAATATGAAGAAAAGAGACCCGGGGCCCGTAGGTTTCACTAGTGGCTTCTCTCGAGAAAAATAGCAAACGGTGGGAACCAAATTATTGTTGGGCAATTGATAGAACTTCAAATAATCATGATGATATCCAGGCAATGATCATTATATAGGCATCACGTCCAATATTAGTAGACCAACTCCTGCCTGCATCTACTACTATTACTCCACAAATCAACTGCTATCCAGCATGCATCTAGTGTATTAAGTTCATGAAAAAACAGAGTAATGCAATAAGGACGATGACATGATGTAGACAAGATCTATTTATGTAGAAATAGACCCCATCTTGTTATCCTTAATAGCAACAATACATACATGTCATTTCCCTTTCTGTCACTGGGATCAAGGACCATAAGATCGAACCCATCACAAAGCACCTCTTCCCATTGCAAGATAAATAGATCAAGTTAGCCAAAAAAACAAATATTGGAGAAGAAATACGAGGCTATAATTAATCACGCATATAAGAGATCAAAGAAGACTCAAATAACTGTCATGGATAAAAAAATAGATCTGATCATAAACTCAAAGTTCATCAGATCCCAACAAACACACTGCAAAAAGACTTACATCATATGGATCTCCAAGAGACCATTGTATTGATAATCAAGAGAGAGAAAGAGAGATAGAGAGAGAGAGAGAGATAGAGAGATGAAGCCATCTAGCTACAAACTACAGACCCGTAGGTCTACAAAGAACTACTCACGCATCATCGGAGAGGCACCAATGGACATGATGAAGGAAAAATACCCTAGAGGCAATAATAAAGTTATTATTTATTTCCTTATTTCATGATAAATGTTTATTATTTGTGCTAGAATTGTATTAATCGGAAACTTAGTACATGTGTGAATACATAGACAAAACATATTGTCCATAGTATGCCTCTACTTGACTAGCTTGTTAATCAAAGATGGTTATGTTTCCTAAGCATAGACATGTGTTGTCATTTGATGGATGGGATCACATCATTAGGAGAATGATGTGATGGACATGACCCGTCCGTTAGCTTAGCATTATGATCGTGATAGTCTCATTTCTACTGCTTTCTTCATGACTTATACATGTTCCTCAGACTATGAGATTATGCAACTCCCTATTGCCGGAAGAATATTTTGGGTGCTACCAAATGTCACAACGTAAATGGTTGTTTATAAAGGTTCCCTATAGGTGTCTCCGAAGGTGTTTGTTGGGTTGGCATAGATCGAGATTAGGATTTGTCACTTCGTGTTTCAGAGAGGTATCTCTGGGCCCTCTCGGTAATGCTCATCACTATAAGCCTTGCAAGCATTGTAACTAATGAGTTAGTTGCGGGATGAAGTATTACAGAACGAGTAAAGAGACTTGCCGGTAATGAGATTGAACTAGGTATGATGATACCGACGATCGAATCTCGGACAAGTAACATACCGATGATAAAGGGAACAATGTATGTTGTTATGCATTTTGACCAATAAAGATCTTCGTAGAATATGTGGGAGCCAATATGAGCATCCAGGTTCCGCTATTGGTTATTAACCGGAGATGTGTGTCGATCATGTCTACATAGTTCTCGAACCCGTAGGGTCCGCACGCTTAACGTTCGATGATGATTTGTATTATGAGTTATGTGTTTTTGATAACCGAAGTTTGTCTAGAGTCCCGGATGAGATCACGGACGTGACAAGGAGTCTCGAAATGGTTGAGACATAAAGATTGATATATTGGAAGGTGATATTCGGACACTGGAATGGTTCTAGAGTGATTTGGGTATTTTTCGGAGTACCGGACCCCCCCCCCCCACCGGGAAGTTTATGGGCCTTAGTGGGCTTTAGTGGACAGAGGGAAGAAGGGCCACAAGGTGGCGCGCACCTCCCCCCTGCCCAAATCGAATTGTACAAGGGGTGGAGGGTGTGGCCCCTCCTTCCTTCTCCTTCTCTCCTCCTTCCTTTTTGCTCCGGGAAAAAACAGGAAAGGTGGGGGCCAAATCCTACTTGGACCGGGAGTCCAAGTAGGACTCCCCCCTTTGGCGCGCTTCTCCCATGCCCGGTCTCCTCCTCCTCCCTCCTTTATATACCGGGGGAGGAGGGCACCCTAGAACACATAAGTTGATCTTTTAGACATGTGCGGTGCCCCCCTCCATAGTTGCACACCTCGTTCATGCTATTCCGGAGCTTAGGCGAAGCCCTGCGCCGGTAGCATCATCATCACCATCGCCATGCTGTCGTGCTGACGGAACTCACCCTCGGCCTCAATTGGATCAACTGTACGAGGGACGTCATCAAGCTGAACGTGTGCTGAACGCGGAGGTGTCGTACGTTCGGTGCTTGATCGGTTGGATTGCGAAGAAGTTCGACTACATCAACCGCGTTATTAAATGCTTCCGCTTTCGGTCTACAAGGGTACGTGGACACACTCATTGCTATGCATCTCCTAAATAGATCTTGCGTGATCGTAGGAATATTTTTGAAATTACTGCGTTCCCCAACAGTGGCATCAGAGCCGGGGCTATGCATAGATGTTATATGCACGAGTAGAACACACAGATTTGTGGGCCATAATAGTCATACTACTTACCAGCAATGTCTTACTTTTATTCGGCGGTATTGTTGGGTGAAGCGGCCCAGCCTGACATTACATGACCGCGTTCATGAGACTGGTTCTACCGACGTGCTTCGCACATAGATGGCTAGTGGGTGTCTGTTTCTCCAACTTTTGTTGAATCGAGTTTGACTATGCCTAGTCCTTGTTGAAGGTTAAAATAGCACACTTGATGAAAAGTCGTTGTGGTTTTTGATGCGTACGTAAGAACGGTTCTTGCTAAGCCCATAGCAGCCACGTAAAACTTGCAACAATAAAGTAGAGGATGTCTAACTTGTTTTTGCAGGGTACGTTATGATGTGATATCACTACTAGGGAAAAGCCTAGCAGCAGCGTGGGTTCTAGGTACATCAGTAGCGCGGGTGTCGGCGCTACTGATAAGGCGCTACGGCTAATCCATAGCAGCAGCGCTGGTGCACCCGTGCTACTGCTATACAAGTGTAGCAGCAGCGTGCTCCAGGGAAGCTCGCTACTGCTGATAGATCTAGTGCGCTTGGCCTGGACGCGCTACTGCTACTGGCACGCTACTGCTAACTTTTCTCCACTCGCTACTGCTAATTTTAGTAGTTTTTGTTTTTTTCTACATATTTGTTTTGTATTTGACCATGCTTTATATAAGAATCTTTAGCACATAAAAATGTCATCATGGTACACATACAAATGGTTGTGAGACCACAAATGTAATCATAGCATATACATACAAATAGTCTCATCATAATCATCATTGACACAAAGTCTTATCTCGTCATCATCTTGAAAATAGCCATACATGCAAGTCTCGAATACTTGCAACTACAACGTCATCCATCTAAACAATGATATACGCGAGAAGACCTATCACTATGAGTGAGAGCGGAACTATGCAGTACATGAGGCAGCGGTTACTAGTCCTCTCTCGCGCTAGCATGAACCTCAAGTAACTAGCTTCTCCATCTTGTCTGCTTTTGAAGCCTTTATGGCTGGCGCCCAAGACCCCACTCACTTGCGCCTGACACTCAGTCCACTCGTTGTACACCCCCGGAACCTTCCCTTTGTACATGACATAGCACTGCCATCTCGCCATCAAGAAGCTAGGTACCTATTCGAGATGCATCTTCATCAAGAGAATGTACAATCATATGCAACAAAATATACTATAGCAACACGAAAAAGAAAGGGTGGGCAACTGGATGCAACATATAGTACACAAACTAGTTACCTAGAGGTATGCAGATCATCTTACCCAAACTAACAAAGTAGCGTTACACAAGTTTGGCATGGACCGTGGACATCACGAAGTGTCATCGCTACAAAAAGTATACAAGTTCAACCGACACATATCATCATCATCGGCATCGTAAATCACTAGAAGTTCCATCCTTCCATATCATCGAGGATGGACCCTAGCTTCTTGAACGACGTGAGGTCATGACATTGCATGCCTATGCGAGTTCGGACGTCAGCTCGCGATATAGGGGCGTGGCGGAACATCCCCTTCTCATCGATGACTTCTTTCATGATGATCGTCGCAGTGTCTCTTTGGATGCGAAAGAAGTCATCTCTAAGTTTATAATCCGCTTCTCCATGAGATTCTACCGACTTGTGGATATGATCATCATTTCTGTTTGTGATGCGAAGCTTTTGGTGATCCGTGCTGAACTCAATCATGAGATGGAGAATGTAGAATCCATCTTTCTTGCTTGGTTTTGGGACATGGATGCAGCAGAAGTTAGTTTTATGCGTGAAACCCATCTTCTTATTCCTTTGTTTCCTGATCTACACGTGGCCACATCTAATGCTAAAGCCTTGGAGAGCATCATCTAGAATATTCATTATGTGGGTGTAGTCCTTCTCGTAGTCTCTGGAAGGGTCGAAATACACGGCGTGGGAGACTCACGGGTAAAGAATGATAAGGACGGCGTGCCCGTTGCTGCGGAGAAAGGACACCTCAAATTATTCTCCATATGAGTGAGAAGGAATGATTGAAATGTACGAAAGGGTTGTCCGGATCTGACTTACTTTGGATGATAAGGCAGGAGGACAATTTCTTGGTCCTTATTCTGTACCATGAAGTTTTGGAGGTACTCCCTATCAGTTTCATGCTCAAAGTCGTCGAGACTCGAGAAAGACTCGTGCATGTAGTATGGATCCGCCACACAGATTTGTGAGACTTCTTCTCTCTTCATGACGGAGCTCATATGTAGCACAAAAAGGCGGACGATTGTAAAATCGAGCCGCTTTGTCAGAAACATCTCAAAGATATGGTCAAACCGTAGGAAGAACACCTCCGCAGGCCGTGTGTCGATGTAGCACTTCCCCTTAGGCACACAAGCCATGTATGTCGGATATCCTGGATCCTTTGAGGCTAGTAGGCTTTTCTCAGTCGATAGGAAATGGTCGTGCAGTCTCCTGAGATCCCCTGATAGTGCCTCTAGTGGTTTCGGCGGTAGCATCGACTCGCCGTGAGATGGAATATGGCCGCACCTTTCATGGGTACACGCTCTTCAGAATCCATTGTCTGGCTGCTATGTGCTCTGGCTTGTTTGGAGGTAGCTATATTCCCCGGTCTCTTCATCTCCTTTTTCTTGGGCATACCTTCCAGACCCTTCCTTAACCCCTTCCCCAGTGTTGTCGGGCAAAGCACTATACGACCCCCAGCTAGTTGAGCCTGTGTTGAGGCGGAATCTTTAGGCGTGTCCTGTGAGGATTTCATGAAGAGAGACTTCTTGCAATCCCTGCTACGACCTTCCCGCCCGGGCAGATCATCCATATCCTCATTAACATGCAGATAGCCCGATTCGTCATATGGTTGACTCATCATATCTATGTCATAGTCATACACATTTGTATTGAGGAAAGCCATTGGGTCGACCTCCGTCTCATCATCCATTCTGTTCTATAGGACCGATTACATCAGCCGGTACTATTGCACCCCCTTCATAACATCGTCCGCCGCTCTGACCCGACACTATAGGAGCTGGTAATTGCGCAGGGGGGGTGGTGGTCTCCGCACATGCTTGTTGATGTGTGGTTATTGGTGTGCTCTCGGCCTGCTCCAGATGAAGAAGATTCTTTGGCCATAGCAGCATCCAACCCTTGTAGCTTCCAATCCATGGTGGGGTCTCGTCGTCCTCTCCCACATGTCATACTGGAGGAGGCAAAGCCTCGTGCCCCGATTTCACACTGGACAAGTTAACCCTGAAGTGCCCAGCGGGGATCGGCTGGTTGTGGAACGTGGGTTGCAATGGGTTTACTATGACCCCCTTTCGCACATCCACCTTCTAGCCTTTGATCAAGTAGAGTATGGTGCACGGGGTTTCGTCGGCCTGCAAACACATGTCTGTGGCGTAAAACATCCGAAAGGCAACAAAAATGGAATATTCTATATATATATGTTGGTGCGACTTGTAATTACCGTGAGGGCATCGAGCTCAGCCAAAGACGAAGGCCCGCCTAGCACACCAGAGACTGAGGACAGGCTGCTATGAGCGGGAGCGGGTGCGAGAGAAGGCCCGGTTGCATGAGCAAGTGATGGTGCGGTGGTGTTGTTGTTCCCGGAGTTGCTCGCGCCGAAACTGGGCAACGGGAAATCATGTACCGTCTTGTCTGGATTTTCCTTTGTCCAGTTGATGATAGCTGGAACCAACTTAGTAGCAAAATGATTTCTGCAGGCAGTTATAGCTGCATTGACTACCTGCTGTAGCAACTCATTTTTCTCCTCGACTGTTTTTTTGCATCCTCAGCTGTTTTTTTCTCGACCGCAGGCTTCACCTTCTCGTTGATGTCCGCCTGACTAAACTTCTTTTTCTGCTTCTTGGCCTCCGGGTCCTCATTGTAAAACACCTTCCACGTGGCGCCATCTCCAGCGCCGTGCACACGACCATATTGCGGCCACTAGTCCAAAGGGAGTCCCTTAAGTTTGTTCAAGGCTCGGTTGAGAAGGGTGTCCCACTTGGGCCTCATCGGAGAAGTAGGGCTTTCGGCTGCAAGCCGGTGTTGCTTCTCCTGTAGAAGGAACGTGAACCGTTTAGGAATGTGTAGTCGACTAGATCTGGAGTTAAATGTAAGGTGGTAAAAGAATAATTACCAGTAGTCTAATCAATTTCCTTGTGATCTGGTCTATGTAAAAAACCTTCTTTTCCTTGCCCCTCTTGTAGCGGGCCCTAATGAAGTCATGCTCCAAGGTGTTGGTGAACTTCACGAAGTGGTCTGGGATACCCGCGAATTCACGTTTAGTGTCCTCCTTATCCCATATGGGCCTTTTACCGAGGTAGCCACGGCTTCTGAGGTGATGCTTCCCCGTGTTCCTTTGCTGAAGGCTCTTGAATTTCGCAAGTGTCCTTGAACTTATCGAACTCCTCTTCCGTAAGTGTCGGATTTTCCTCCAGAATCTTGGACAGGGGTTCCTCAACATCAATAGCTCGTTTCACCCTCCCTTTCCAGGAGGACAAATCATTGCTGAACATGCCCATGGTGTGATTGTTAATCTTTTTCATCTTCAGATCATCCCACGGTTGTTCTATGTTCTCATCCCGGTCGGGGAACTTGAATCTCTTATGCAATTTCGTCAGGAGCAACTGCGTCAAATGTTCTTTACTCCTTAAGTCATCATCATTGATGCTCGCACATTCCTGTAGGACACATCCTACTTGGTTCTGATAGCACTTGCGAGGTTCTTCTGGCTCTAATGGTTCAAACTTGCCAGGTGCCATCTTTGTGATCACTAGTCGTGCAATCCCGAGTTTGTTACGTTTTCGTATCCTTTTCTTCTTCTGCTTCTTATTTTCGGCAGTGGCATCGGCGCCGGTACCTTCCCCGCTGGTATCTTCCCTGCCGGTACCTTCCCCGCTGGTCTCGGTGCCGCCATCGGTCTCGGCGCCGCCATTGGTGTCGGCGTCGTCGGTGTCGATGTCGGTGTCAGTACCACCATCGAGGCCGACCTGCAAACCTTGACTTTTCTTAGCAGTCAAAAAGTCGAGGTACTCTTGTTCACCCTCATAATCCATCTCGTCTGCATCTTGGTCAGAAGGCCAAGTTTCTTCGTTGTTCGACATGTTTCCTATGATTAAGTCTCCTCATTTAATTCTAAAACTATGAAAAAATGAGAAATGACATAAAAAAGAAATCTATGTTTTCCGGAATGTTGTTTCCCCGCAACTCCCGGCACTCGATATGCCTACTATCTAGCACAAAACATCCCAAAATTCACGGAAAATTTCGGCATGACCTTTGTGTTGGGGAATGTAGTAATTTGAAAAAAATTCCTACGCACACGCAAGATCATGGTGATGCATAGCAATGAGAGGGGAGAGTGTTATCCACGCACCCTCGTAGACCGAAAGCGGAAGCATTAGAACAACGCGGTTGATGTAGTCGTATGTCTTTACGGCCCGACCGATCAAGCACTGAAACTACGACACCTCCGAGTTTTAGCACATGTTCAGCTTGATGATGATCCCCATACTCCGATCCAGTAGAATGTCGGGGAAGAGTACTGTCAGCACGACGGCATGGTGATGACCTTGATGTTCTACCGTCGCAGGGCTTCGCCTAAGCACCGCTACAATATTATCGAGGAGGACTATGGTGGAGGGGGCACCACAAACGGCTAAGAGATCAAGAGATCAATTGTTGTGTCTAGAGGTGACCCCCTGCCCCCGTATATAAAGGAGCAAGGGGGAGGGGGTCGGCCGGCCAGGAGGGGCGCGCCAGGAGGAGTCCTACTCCCACCGGGAGTAGGACTCCCCCCCCCTTTCTTGTCCAAGTAGGAGAGGGGGAGGAAGGGAGAGAGGGGAGAAAGGAAAGGGGGGGGCGCCACCGCCCCTCCTTGTCCAATTCGGACTACAGGGGGAGGGGGCATGCGGCCTGCCCTGGCCGCCCCTCCTCTTCTCCACTTTGGGCCCAAGTGGCCCATTAACCCCCCAGGGGGTTCCGGTAACCCCTCGGTACTCCGGTATATATCCGATAACCTCCGAAACTCATTCCGGTGTCCGAATATAGTCGTCCAATATACCAATCTTCATGTCTCAACCATTTCGAGACTCCTCGTCATGTCTGTAATCACATTCGGGGCTCCGAAGAAAGTTTGGTACATCAAAACTCATAAACTCATAATATAACTGTCATTGAAACCTTAAGCGTGCGGACCCTATGGGTTCGAGAACTATGTAGACATGACCGAGAACCATTTCCGGTCAATAACCAATAGCGGAACCTGGATGCTCATATTGGCTCCTACATATTCTACGAAGATCTTTATCTGTCAAACCGCATAACAACATACGTTGTTCCCTTTGTCATCGGTATGTTACTTGCCCGCGATTTGATCGTCGGTATCCAATACCTAGTTCAATCTCGTTACCGGCAAGTCTCTTTACTCGTTCCGTAATACATCATCTCGCAACTAACTCATTAGTCACATTGCTTGCAAGGCTTATAGTGATGTGCATTACCGAGAGGGCCCAGATATACCTTTCCGACAATCAGAGTGACAAATCCTAATCACGAAATACGCCAACTCAACAAGTACCTTCGGAGACACCTGTAGAGCACCTTTATAATCACCCAGTTACATTGTGACGTTTGGTAGCACACAAAGTGTTACTCCGGTAAACGGGAGTTCCATAATCTCATAGTCATAGGAACATGTATAAGTCATGAAGAAAGCAATAGCAACATACTAAACGATCAAGTGCTAAGCTAACGGAATGGGTCAAGTCAATCACATCATTCTCCCAATAATATGATCCCATTAATCAAATGACAACTCTTTTGTCCATGGCTAGGAAACATAACATCTTTGATAAATGAGCTAGTCAAGTAGAGGCATACTAGTGATACTTAGTTTGTCTATGTATTCACACATGTATCATGTTTCCGGTTAATACAATTCTAGCATGAATAATAAACATTTATCATGAAATAAGGAAATAAATAATAACTTTATTATTGCCTCTAGGGCATATTTCCTTCACTTTGCTGAAAAATGGACATATCGAGCGCCTAAAATTCACCGGAACAGAAATTAATCAACATTCCCGTAACATAGACCACTCAGATAATCATCATGTCCAAATTCCGAATATGACATGTCCAAAACATCACATGTCCACATATCAGATGTCCACTTCAAATTTCCATATAATAGGAAGAAAAATATAGAACTTGAAGAAAAAACCTAGCTAAATTCATAACTAAATATATAACCTAATTACCATCTGCCCTAACTAAAACCTAGGTCTTTTAACCAAAGAACCCTAGCTACCAGAGAGAGGAGGAGCGGTGGGGGGCTTACAGAGGGTGCAGGCCCGACGATGGCCGAGGTTGGGAGGGGTTAGGGTTGAGCGCTGGGCCGGAGCCGGGGTTGGGGTCAGGGGCGGGGCCGTGGGCGAGCACCGGGGTCGGGGTGGGGGGCGAGGGCAGGGCTCCGGTGGCGCGACGGAGGAAGAGAGACTATGGGGATTTGGGGAAAAGAGGCAGGATGGAGAGAGGGGTGGGGATTTTGGGGGTTAAGTGGGCATAGCAGTAGCGCGTTTAAGCAAAACGCGCTATAGCTACTCCAGGTAGCTATAGCGGGTTTGTGTAGAAATCACTACTGCTATCTTGACTAGCTGGAGCTCTTTCCTGTTTGTTTCCTTCTATTTTCTTTTCCTTTATTTTCTCTAACTTTTCTTTTTTCCCAAAGAGCAGTGAACAAAGGGACGGCCATATATATTGCATAATTTGGCGGTTAAGTATGTATACACAAAATAGGAACATATATATTACATAATTGGACCCATGCATAATAGTGGCTAGATGTGTATACAAAATAGGAACATCATTTGACCGATAACATACGGTTCCTCAGCGTTGACGTTTTTGTTTTTGAGTCAGCTTCTTTCCCTTCTTGGTCGTTGAAGAATGATTGAGCCCCTCACTGTGACTTTTCCTTTTCCATGGAGTATTATTTTTCTTAGGTAATGCAGTATTGCTTCTTCTTTTGATGTATACTTCATCATCATCGTCATCTTCCCTCATTGGTATGCCGTACTGATCGTAGTCTTCCTCGTTGGTGACTCCATCCATTCCAATGATGTTCCTTTTGCCTCTCCTCACGACAACACAGATGGGATTGCGCAGGTCGGTTATGAAGAAGCATTGTGTCACATGCTTAGCGTGTACCCATGGCTCGTTTTTTGTGATAGCATTCACGGTAGCGCTCTTGGCGTTGGGCATAGTCATGGTAGTGAAATTCCGGTTTTCTCATTCGACATTCTTAGCCCATCTGACACGGTACATCATCGTGTTGTGCAGTCCAGAGTAGTCAAGTTCCCAGATCTCCTCGACCATTCTGTAAAATCTTTCAGTTATGCCGTTGTTGCTGCTGGTCATGCATTCCATTGTCACCCCTGAGTTCTGATCATCAGTGTCCATATCTTTGGCCTCCGTGTAGAACGTGTATCCGTTGATATCGTATGCCTGATATTTTACGAGGTTAGGCGAGGGGCCATGTGCTAACACGTATATGAGCAATCCATCCTTAGAGCCCTCCTCCGGGGGATTAGCAATAATATGCTCTTTGAACCAATGCAGGATAGTGGAGTTGTGCTCTCTTGTAACTTTGGCGTCCGTCCTGCATACGCCCCGGTCATGATACTTTCCTTGCGATAATTTCTTTGTGCAGTGCCATGAAAGGATCTACCTTGTCTAGGTGTTGTAGCACTACCAAGTTTGCTCTGTCAAAGTCGCTACGTCGATCTGAGTATGCCATGTGCAGTTCCCTGCGACCGTTGGAGTGACCTTCTCTTTCGAGCCTCCCGTCATGCTTGTTAACGGGCAAACCAACACCAACACCAGGCGGCTGGTCCGCACCATATAGAAAATTCTCGCAGAAAGAGATGCACTCTTGTGTCAGATAGCCCTGGACGATGCTTCCATCCAGACGGGACATGTTACGAACGAATCCTTTGATGATCCCATTCATCCTCTCAAAAGGCATCATGTTGTGCAGGAATGACGGTCCCATGTCTATTATGTCAACCACAATATGGACACACAGATGCACCATCTCGTCAAAGAACACGGGCAGGAAGTACATCTCTTGCTCATTCAATATCACAATGATCTCTTCCTGTAGCCTTTGGAGCTGCTTCACACTGATCTACTTTTGAGAGATGATGTCAAAAAAGTTGCAGAGACCAATAAGCGTGTCACGGACGTGCTAGTCCATTATCCCTCTAAGGGCAACATGTAGTATCTGCGTCATCATCACATGACAGTCATGGGACTTCATCCCGCTAAATCTTTTCTTGTCCGTGTCTAGATATCTGCTTATCTTGCCACAGTAACCGGAACTAACTTTGACTCCGGTAAGGCACTTAAAGAATTGATCCATCTCAGCCTGACTTAAGGTGAAGCAAGAAGGGGGGAAATATTTCTCTTCCTTTATTTTCGTGCCCTTCTTCTCCCGTTCCTCTGTCTCTGTCTCTGTCTTGTCTGACTTTTTACGGGGCGGCATGTGCAGATCTTCCCTGATATTCAAATCTTGCAAGTATTTTCTTGCCTTCGGCCCATCCTTGGTCTTATCCGGCATGTTCATCAGTGTCGCGAGCAAGCTCTCAAGGACATTCTTACAGATATGCATTTGATCAAGGCAATGAGGTGTATCGAGTTTCTGCCAGTACTCCAAGTCCCAGAACACAAACCTCGTCTTCCATACCTTCAGCAGCGGCTCCGGCCCCCTTTTTCATTGTCTTTCCCGGCGCGGGGCACTGCTCCTTGTTTTTCAATAGCTCATCGATTTTGGTGCCGCTCCGCTTATGTGGAGGTCCTCGATGCTCAACGTGACCATTGAATAGATCTCCACGGTTCCTCCATGCGGGTCATCCGGTTCGGGCCATCTTCGATGCCCCATGCACATGATTTTTACAGACCCACCATCTTTCCTTGATGTTAGCTGCTGAGACGTCGCATCATCCATGCACCGCATGCATCCGCAATATCCATGGCACACCTGGCCTGTGACATATCTGTAACCGAGATAGTCATGCACCGTCATGATGAGCATAGCTCTCATGTAGAAATACCCGCCTTTGCTGGTGTCCCATGTCTTGGTCGGTGTTTTCCATAATGTGTCTAACTCCTATTGAAGTAGCCCCAAATACAGATTAACACTATTTCCCGGTTGTTTCGGCCCTTGAATCAGCATGCTCATGTGAATGTACTTTGACTTCATGCACTACCAAGGGGGAGGTTGTACATCCATACAAACACGGGCCATGTGCTATGGTTGGTGTTCTGGTTTCCAAACAGATTCATGCCATCGATACACGTGCCAAGCACGATGTTCCTTGCATCACATTCGAAGTACCGATAGAAGCTGTTCAACGCTCTCCACTGGCTTCCATCCTTGACGTGTCTGAGCTTCGTATCATCTCCATCGTGGGGTTTCTTCCTCTCCGCGTGCCAGCACATTAGCTTTGCTTCCTCAGGATCTACGAAATACCGCTGGAGACGGGGAGTGATCGGTAAGTACCATACAACATTCTGGGGACATTTCTTCCTGGCCTTGTTGTATCGAGAAGCATTGCACACCGGACAATTTGTTTTTTCCGCGTGCTCCTTCCGATAAATTATGCAATCGTTGATGCATGCATGGTATCTAACGTGCGGCAGATCAAGAGGGCACACGATCTTTTTGGCCTCATCAACACTAGTAGGACATAGATTCCCCGCAGGAAGAACATCCTTTAGGTACTTGAGATGCTCATCGAGGCTAGTGTCGGTCCATTTGTTTTTAGCCTTCGTCTTCAGGAGTTGGAGCGCGAAACTCAAGCGGGTCACCTCAGGATCGCAACCATCATACAATGGAGTGTTTGAGTCTACCACCAGTTGCTGCAGCTTAGCCTCCTCTCTAGAAGCAGCTCTCTCAGTACTCGTCTCCTTGCGAAGTAGTGCTTGAACATGAGGGTCCCGCACGATTGAACTTAGTACCGACGAACTCTGCTGCGTGGAGTCCATGTTCTCTCCGCCGCCATGTTCGGCTCCTTCTCCTCCGCCATGTCCGACCCTTCTCCTCCGCCATGTCCGACCCCTTCTCCGCCGCCATGTCTGTCCTCTTCCTCACCGCCATTGTCGATCATCTCGTCGTCTTGCCCCGTGTCATCATTGCCTGCCCCATTGGCATCCTCAACATCATAATCCTCATCTTCAATTATCCACCGAGTATAGCCATCCATGAAACCAGTCATGAGCAGGTGCGCTTCAACACGACCATCATCATAGGGGTCGAGCCAAACTATTCCTTTGCATATTCAACACGGACATAAAACCTCTGTCAGGTTATTTTCTTTCATGTCCTACACCGCCGACCGCAACCACCTGGCCACCATCGTTCCACTGACCATCATGAACATCTACACGATAATAATAAACAAATTGATTATAAAAATTCGTGAAGGCATCAAAGTCATACAAAAATTCGGCATGAACTTCCCTAAAAATAGGACATATAGATCAAGAGTTTGCCCGGAATTCGCCGAAACAGAAATAAATCGACATTTCACAAAACATAGGCAACTCAAAGGCACAATTTGGTGTCACAACTCATGCCACACACACAATTTCCATCGTATCACTCAATTATCATATCACACACACATACACATATTTCCATTTTGCAAAAGCATGAAATTTTAATCACGTCTATCTCGAGATCGAGCACACGGTGGAGATGATGATGTAGGGAGATCAAAAGTGCACAAAGCTCTTCTTGACAAACATAGATCTAGTTAGGGGGCACATAGGTCACTTAACTAAATGCTACATCTACCTAGCTAGCTAATTTGGGAGGAGACAACTTCAACTAGTAGAGGGGGAAGGAAAAAGAGAAAGGAGATGCATTAATGGAGGTGGTGTAGTTAGCTAGGAGTAATGAAGAGAGAGAAAGGTAGGTAGAAGATGGAGAGTAATGGGGGAGAAGTATTGAGGAAGAAGAAGAGTGAGAGAGGGAGGATGTGGGAGAGGTACGGGAAAGGGAGGAGAGGAGATGGAGGAGGGGAGGACGGGTGGGAAAAGGTGGTGGGGTGCTGCGTTTTAGCAGTAGCGCGTAGAAAAATGCGCTACTGCTAATAACGTAGCAGCAGTGCTCTTTACTTACACGCGCTACTGCTAAATGGGCAAACCGTCTGGCCAAATTCAAAATTAGCAGCAGCGACATGAGTAAAAACCGTGCTACTACTATTGTATTAGCAGTAGCACGCATCCTGGCAACACACTGCTGCTAAACTTAGGTGGGTGGTTCCCGTCGGTCGATTTTTGTAGCAGCGCGGTTTAGGACAAGCACGCTACTGCTAAATTTTCATCAGCAGCACTGTTTACATACCAGCGCTACTGCTAAATAACAGTAGCGCTTCTTCTTGTCCCTCGCTGCTGCTAAGATTTTGTGTATAAGGTTTTCCCTAGTAGTGTATGGTCAAGACATTATGTGATATAATTGGTTATATGAGATGATCCTATTTTGTTAAAGTTATCGGCAACTGGCAGGAGCCTTATGGTTGTCTCTTTGTTGCATAAGATGCAAGTGCCATATAATTGCTTTACTTTATTGCTAGGCGATAACAATAGTTGCAAAAGCAATAGTTGGCAAGATGACCATGTGATGACACGTTGATAAAGATCAAGATGATGGAGATCATGGTTTCATGCCAGTGATGATGGAGATCATGATGGTACTTTGGAGATGGAGATCAAAGGCACAAGATGATGATGGCCATATCTTGTCACATATTTTGATTGCATGTGATGTTTATCTTTTATATTCTTATTATGCTTAGTTCGGCGACAGCATTATAAGATGATCCCTTACTAAAAGTTCAAGGTATAAGTGTTCCCCCTGAGTATGCACCGTTGCGACAGTTCTTCGTGCCGAGACACCACGTGATGATCTGGTGTGATAAGCTCTACGTTCACATACAACGGGTGCAAGCCAGTTTTGCACACGCGGAATACTCGGGTTAAACTTGACAAGCCTAGCATATGCAGATATGGCCTCGGAACCCTAGAGATCGAAAGGTCGAGCGTGAATCATATAGTAGATATGATCAACATACTGATGTTCACCATTGAAAAATACTCCATCTCACGTGATGATCGGACATGGTTTAGTTGATTTGATCATTTAGATGACTAGAGGGATGTCTATCTAAGTGGGAGTTCTTAAGTAATATGATTAATTGAACTTTAATTTATCATGAACTTAGTCCTGATAGTATTTTGCAAATTATGTTGTAGATCAATAGCTTGCGTTATAGCTTCCCTATGATTTTATATATTCCTAGAGAAAACTAAGTTGAAAGATGATAGTAGCAATGATGCGGACTGGGTCCATGATCTGAGGTGTATCCTCGTTGCTGCACAGAAGAATTATGTCCTTGATGCACCGCTAGGTGACAGACCTATTGCAGGAGCAGATGCAGATGTTATGAACGTTTAGCTAGCTCAATATGATGACTACTTGATAGTTTAGTGCACCATGCTTTACGGCTTAGAACCGGGACTTCAAAAACGTTTTTGAAACGTCACAGAGCATATGAGATGTTCCGAGAGCTAAAATTGGTATTTCAGACTCATGCCCGTGTCAAGTGGTATGAGACCTCTGACAAGTACTTTGCCTAAAAGATGGAGAGGAATTGCTCAACTAGTGAGCATGAGCTCAGAATGTCTGGGTACTACAATCACTTGAATCATGTGGGAGTTAATCTTCCAGATAAGATAGTGATTGACAGATTTCTCTAGTCACCATCACCAAGTTACTGGAACTTCGTGATGAACTATAGTATGCAAGGGATGACGAAAACGATTCCCGAGCTCTTCGTGATGCTGAAATCGATGAAGGTAGAAATCAAGAAAGAGCATCAAGTGTTGATGATTAAACAAGACCACTAGTTTCAAGAAAAGGGCAAAGGGAAAGAAAGGGAACTTCAAGAAGAATGGAAAGCAAGTTGTCACTCCCATGGAGAAGCCCAAAGCTGGACCTAAGCCTGAAACTGAGTGCTTCTACTACAAAGGAAATGGTCACTAGAAGTGGAACTGCCCCAAATATTTAGCGGATAAGAAGGATGGCAAAGTGAACAAATGTATATTTGATATACATATTATTGATGTGTACCTTACTAGTGCTCATAGTAATCCTTGGGTATTTGATACTTGTTCGGTTGCTAAGATTAGTAACTCGAAACAGGAGTTGCAGAATAAATAGAGACTAGTTGAGGATGAAGTGACGACGTGTGTTGGAAGTGGTTCCAAGATTGATATGATCATCATCGAGCGCTCCCTATACTTTCGGGATTAGTTTTGAACCTAAATAAATGTTATTTGCTGTTTGCGTTGAGCATGAATATGATTAGATCCTGTTAATTGCAATACGGTTATTCATTTAAGACAGAGAATAATTATTATTTTGTTTACATGAATAAAACCTTCTGTGGTCATACACCCAATGTTGGTGGTTTATTGAATCTCGATCGTGGTAATACACATATTCATAAAATTGATGCCAAAAGATGCAAAGTTGATAATGATAGTGCAACATACTTGTGGCACTACCGTTTAGGTCATATTGGTGTAAAGCGCATGAAGAAACTCCATGCTTATGGGCTTTTGGAATCACTTGATTATGAATCATTTAATACTTGTGAACCGTGCCTTATGGGCAAGATGACTAAAATTCCATTCTTCGAAACAATGGAACGAGCTAGTGACTTATTGGAAATAATACATACTGATGTATGCAGTCCAATGAGTGTTGATGCTCGTGGCGGGCATCGTTATTTTCTAACCTTCATAGATGATTTGATCAGATATGGGTATATCTACTTAATGAATCACAAGTCTGAAACATTTGAAAAGTTTAAAGAATTTCAGAGTGAAGTAGAGAATCATCGTAACAAGGAAATAAAGTTTCTATGATCTGATCATTGAGGAGAATATTTGAGTTACGAGTTTGGCCTTCATTTAAAAATATTGTGGAATAGTTTCACAGCTCACGCCACCTGGAATACCATAGCGTAATGGTGTGTCCGAATGTCGTAACCGCACATTATTGGATATGGTGCGATCTATGATGTCTCTTACCGATTTACCACTATCATTTTGGGGTTATGCATTAGAGACAGCAGCATTCATGTTAAATAGGGCACCATCGAAATCTGTTGAGACGACACTGTGGTTTGGCAAGAAACCCAAGTTGTCGTTTCTTAAAGTTTGGGGCTATGATGCTTATGTGAAAAAGCTTCAACCTAATAAGCTCGAACCCTTATCAGAGAAGTGTGTCTTCATAGGATACTGAAAGGAGACTGTTGGGTTCACCTTCTATCACAGATCCGAAGGCAAAATATTTGTTGCTAAGAATGGATCCTTTCTAGAGAAGGAGTTTTCTCTCGAAAGAAGTGAGTGGGAGGAAAGTAGAACTTGATGAGGTAATTGTACCTTCTACTGAATTGGAAAGTAGTTCATCACAGACATCAGTTCCAGTGATGCCTACACCAATTAGTGAGAAAGCTAATGATGATGATCATGAAACTTCGGATCAAGTTACTACCAAACCTCATAGGTCATCTAGAGTACGATCCACACCTGAGTGGTATGTAATCCTATTCTGGATGTCATGTTACTAGAACATAATGAACCTACGAACTATGAGGAAGGGATGATAAGCCCAGATTCTGCGAAATGGCTTAAGACCATGAAATCTGAGATGGGATCCATGTATGAGAACAATGTGTGGACTTTTGTGGACTTGCCCGATGATCGGCAAGACATAGAAAATAAATGGATCTTTAAGAAGAAGACAGACACTGATAATAGTGTTACCATCTACAAAAGCCCGACTAGTCGCAAAAGGGTTTTTCGACAAGGTCAAGGAGTTGACTACGATGAGACTTTCTCTCCCATAGCGATGCTTAAGTTTGTCCAAATCATGTTAGTAATTGCCATATTTTATGAAATCTGGCAAATGGATGTCAAAAACTGCATTCCTTAATGGATTTATTAAAGAAGTGTTGTATATGATACAACCAGAAGGTTTTGTCAATCCTAAAGGTGCTAACAAAGTGTGCGAGCTCCAGTGATCCATGAATGGACTGGTACAAGCATCTCGGAGTTGGAATATACGCTTTGATGAGTTGATCAAAGCATATTGTCGGGGATATACCCCGCGGTATGAATCGGCCGGAAATATGACCCGGACGGACTTGGCGGCTTACTTGAGACCCGGTTTACACTTGGCGATTCACTGGCGACCCGCCCTGACCAGACGGTTTACAAGCAACCTACCTGAACATTATGATTCACTGGTAACCCGGCGGGCGGGATAGACGTATTACATGGCCCAAGGCCCAGGAGGTCGGTTTATACTAATGGCAGGCCGGTTTATGAGGAAAGCGCAAGGAATATTATCCTACAAGGAGTTAAGGCCCGGACTTGTATCCGGTTTGTATTAGAAGGTAGACTAGTCCTAATCCTAATAGGACTCCACATGTAACCCGCCCCCTTCAACTTATATAAGGAGGGGCAGGGCTCCCCAAAGAAGGACAAGCAACAAGAAACAATCTCTAGGGCTAGACACAACTAGAGGAGAGCCGGTTTATGGCAACTCCCTCATGATGATAATGAGACCTAGCCTCAAACAGCATGTAGGGTTGTTACCAGATGATGTTTCCTGAGGCCCGAAGTTGTCTAAACCCTTGTCTTGTGTTGCACTTCTCGATTCCGCTCAACCCCTCTCAAGTTACCACATAGATGCATTGGCCTCGTGACTAAGTCCTCACACTAGGACATCTAACGTGATAAATCCACGACACGTATGGTTTTATACAGACTTACAGTGAAGCTTGTATTTAGAAGAAAGTGAGTGGGAGCACTACAGCCTTTCTGATAAGTATCTGTGAATGACATATTGTTGATCAGAAATGATGTAGAATTTTCAAGAAAGCATAAAGGAGAGTTTGAAAGGAGATTTTCAAAGAAAGACCTCGGCAAAGCTGCTTACATATTGAGCATTAAGATCTATAGAGATAGATGAAAACGCTTGATAAAATTTTTCAATGAGTACATACCTTGACAAGATTTTGAAAGAGTTCAAAATGGATCAGTCAAAGAAGAAGTTCTTGCCTATATTACAAGGTGTAAAGTTGAGTAAGAGTCAAAACCCTACCACAACAGAAAATAGAAAGAGAATGAAAGTCATTCCCCTATGCCTCAGCCATAGGTTCTATAAAGTATGTTATGTTGTGTACCAGACCTATTGTGCACCTTATCATGAGTTTGGCAAGGGGGTACGATAGTGATCCAAGAGTGGATACTGGACAGTGGTCAAAGTTATCCTTAGCTACCTAAGAAGACCAAGGAAATATTTCTCGGTTATGGAGGTGATAAAAGAATTCGTCATACAGAGTTACATCGATGCAAGCTTTTACATCTATCCAGATGACTCTAAATCCCAATCTGGATACATACTGAAAGTGGGAGCAACTAGCTAGAGTAGCTCATGCAGAGCATTGTAGACATAGAAAATTTCAAAATACATACGACTCTGAATACAGCAGACCTGTTCACTAAACTTTTCTCATGAGCAAAACATGATCACACCTTAGTACTCTATGGGTGTTAATCACAAACAGATGTGAACTATTAGTGTTAAATCACATGGCGATGTGAACTAGATTATTGACTCCAATGCAAGTGGGAGACTGAAGTAAATATGCCTTAGAGGCAATAACAAAATTATTATTTATTTCCTTATTTCATTATAAATGTTTCTTATTCATGCTAGAATTTTATTAACCAAAAACTTAGTATGACTCTACTTGACTATCTCGTTAATCAAAGATGGTTATGTTTGCTAATCATAGACATGTGTTGTCATTTGATGAACGGGATCACCATTAGGAGAATGATGTGATGGACATGACCCATCCGTTAGCTTAGCATTATGATCATGACAGTTTCATTGCTACTGCTTTCTTCATGAATTATACATGTTCCTCAGACTATGAGATTATGCAACTCCCGAGTACCGGAAGAACAGTTTGTGTGCTACCAAACGTCACAACGTAAATGGGTGATTATAAAGGTGCTCTACAGGTGTCACCAAAGGTGTTTGTTGGGTTGGCATAGATCGAGATTAGGATTTCTCACTCCAAGTTCCGGAGAGGTATCTCTGGGCCCTCTCGGTAATGCTCATCACTATAAGCCTTGCAAGCATTGTAACTAATGATTTAGTTGCAAGACGAAGTATTACGGAAAAAGTAAAGAGACTTGCCCGTAATGAGATTGAACTAGGTATTATGATACCAACGATCGAATCTCGGGCAAGTAACATACTGATGATAAAGGGAACAACGTATGTTGTTATGCGGTTTGACCTATAAATATCTTCGTAGAATATGTGGGAGCCAATATGAGCATCCAGGTTCTGCTATTGGTTATTGATCGGAGATGTGTCTCGGTCATGTCTACATAGTTCTCGAACCCGTAGGGTCCGCACGCTTAATGTTTGATGACAATTTGTATTATGAGTTATGTGTTTTTGATCACCGAAGTTTTTTGGGAGTCCCGGATGAGAACACAGACGTGACGAGGAATCTCGAAATGGTCGATACATAAAGATTGATATATTGGAAGGTTATATTCGAACACCGGAATGGTTCCAGAGATATTCGGTTATTTTCCGGAGTACCGGGAGGTTACCGGACCCCTCCCGGGAAGTTTATGGGCCTTAGTGGGCTTTAGTGGAGAGAGGGAAGAAGGGCCACAAGGTGTGCCTCCCCCTGACCGAATTGGACAAGGGGTGGAGTACATGGCCCCTCCTTCCTTCTCCTTCTCTCCTCCTTCCTTTTTGCTCCGGGAAAAAACAGTAAAGGTGGGGGCTGAATCCTTCTTGGACCGGGAGTCCAAGTAGGACTCCCGCCCTTTGGTGCGCCTATCCCATGGACGGGCTCCTCCTCCTCTCTCCTTTATATACGGGGGCAGGGGCGCACCCTAGAACACACAAGTTGATCTTTTAGCCGTGTGCGGTGCCCCCCTCCATAGTTACACACCTGATCATACCGTTGTAGAACTTAGGCGAAGCCCTACGCCGGTAGCATCATCATCATCGTCGCCATGCCGTCATGCTGACGGAACTCACCCTCGGACTCAGCTGCATCAAGAGTATGAGGGACATCATCGAGCTGAACGTGTGCTGAACGCGGAGGTGTCGTACGTTTGGTGCTTGATCGGTTGGATCGCGAAGAAGTTCGACTAGATCAACCGCGTTACTAAACGCTTCCGCTTTCGGTCTACGGGGGTAGGTGGACACACTCTCCCCTATCACTGCTATGCATGTCCTAGATAGATCTTGCATGATCGTAGGATTTTTTTTGAAATTACCGCGTTCCCCAACACATGATGCACCCCTCCGTGATGGTGTCTAGATTGAATTTGATGTTTCTGGACTCTGCGGCGGCTGGAATTGATTTTCGTCGATTCTCCTAGGGTTTATGGAATATTGGGGTATTTATAGAGCAAAGCGGCTGTGCGGGAGGCCAACGAGGAGGGCATAACCCACGGGGCGCGCCTTGGCTCCCAAGCGCGCCCTGGTGGGTTGTGGTCCGTTTGGAGCTCCCCTCAGGTTCGTCCCTAGCCCACACTAAAAAAAGGCACATCCGTGACATTTTGGGCCGAACGAAATTTTTTTCTATCATAGATATGACACTTCTATGACGATAATTGTGACAAAACCCGGTATCATCATAGATGTGGTGGGCTCCTACTTCTATGACAAAAAATCATGACAGAAAATGGGCTTTTCATCCTGGGCGTGCCGGAGACGCAGCTGCATGACATTCTTTGGGCCGTCCATGACGGAAAAAACCATGGTAGAAGCGAGGGCGAGGAAAATTTCGGGGATTTGCCGGTTACGGTGGGAGGTCGGCAGCCGAGCGATGCGCATTTCTCTCGTACACGTACGCGCGTGTGTGCGAGGCGTTGGCTCTAACTGAAACCGAGCGAGGCGTTGGGCTCTAACTGAACCCGAGCAATTGCACCGCAGGCTACGCATTACTGAACCCGAGCGATCGATCGATGGCTGTTAACTGAACCCGATCGAGCTATTCCTTCGCTACTGCTGCTAACTGAAGCCGATCGATTGGATGAACAGTGAGCGTTGCGGGGGGCTTTGGATGAACAGTGAGCGGTGGCGTTTCCTCTGGATGAACAGGACCCCGTCGTGTGGTGGAGGGTTGGATGAACAGTAGACGGTGGAGGGGTTCCCGTGGAGGGGTGGTTGAACAGTAGCCGGTGGAGTAGCGCGCGGTGGAGGCTGGATGAACAGGAGCCCGTGGAGGCTGGAGGAGGTCGACGGTAGCCCATGGAGGCTGGAGGAGGTCAACGGTGGAGATGAACAGTATCCCGTGGAGTCCCATTTTGCGATACGCCAGACCCCTCCCGATGAACAGGACCCCCGTTTCGACCGTAGCGCTCGAACACAAGTCCGTTTTGCTGTTTTGCGGTACGCCACAATGCTCCCGGTCAACAGGACCCCCGTTTCGACCGTAGGAGGTCCATTTCCTCCGTTTTGCGGTACGCCACACCCCTTCCGATCAACATGACCCCCGTTTCGACTGTAGGAGGTCCGTTTCCTCCGTTTTGTGGTACACCACACCCTTCCCGATCAACAGGACCCCCGTTTCGACCGTAGGAGGTCCGTTTCCTCCATTTTGCAGTACGCCACCCCCCGATCATCAGGACCCCGTCCCGAATGTAGGAGGTCCGTTTCCTCCGTTGTGCGGTACGCCAGGCCTCGTTTCCATCGCCTGTTCCGTCCAAGCCCTCTCGTTGAACACGACCATGCATTCCGTTCCGACCCAGTCGGTTGGCTCCCACGCGTTCCGTTGACTCCCGATGAACACGACGCATTCTCTTGTCTCCCCATGACCATGACACATTTCGTTGCCTCCCCATGAACACGACGACGATGTTGTTTCTCCGTTCCGACCAAGCCATGTACATGAGCCCTGGCCGTACGTATACGCGAGTAGCCATTCGAGATCCCGCCCGTATGTACGTACGTGGCCGTATTTTCTTTCTTGCACCCTGGCCGCTGTACGTACGTGTACATGCTACCTGTGCGCCTCTACTACGACATGTACGCGCCTCTACTATGACACATGCGCGCCTCTACATCGACCAATATATATGTACGTACACGTTCGCGACCAGAATGACAACGCTACGTACGCTTCGACCAGGTGGGTCCCGACTGTCAGGCACTTCCTTGTGTGCGAAGATGTAGCTGGTGGGTCCCAGCAGTCAGGGGGGAGAATCGTTTTTTTTGCCGGGACGCACTTCCTTGCGTGCGAAGGTGTAGCTGGTGGGTCCGAGCAGTCAGGGGGGCGAATCGTTTTTTTTTTGGACGCACTTCCTTGAGTGCGATGATGTAGCTGGTGGGTCCCAGCAGACAGGGGGAAATATTTTTTTTGCAAAATACGGTGGCCCGTCCGGTGGGTCCCCGCTGTCAGCCATTCCTTGACCATGTTGACCACGCCACGCCAAGAGCACCAGGGCGGTGGACGACGGCAAGGCCTAGGAAGGGGACGAAGCGGAGCGGGGGAAGACGCGGCAATGGATGCCCACGCGTAGAAGAGTATGAGGGTTCACTCGTTCGGCTGCGGTGTGAGGCAGCCATCACCGCAGAATAACAGGGGGTGTGGGTGCGTAGAGGGATGGCCTGGCCAACGGTGGGAGTAGTAGGGTGCGGTGAGGCCTCCGCGGCATCACAGCCGGCCACGGGCGGCAGGAGCAGGTGGCACGACCGGCGCTACTTTGGGCGGCTAGAGCAAGAAGACCAGAGGTTGAAGAAGCACTACGGCCGTTGGATGGACATCGTATGGTCATTGGAGCTAGAATCGTTCATATATTGACTAAAGTTGACAAAGGCCTCAGTCCCAGTCAACATAGTAGGCCCACAAGTCAGCCTCCCACCAAGGTGGGTCCCAGCTAGCAGGGGGTATTCATTTTTTTGTGCGTAATAAGGAGGCACTTCCGGTGGGTCCGAGCTGACAGCAGGGGGAACGTCTTTTTCGCGAAATACGGTGGCCCGTCCTGTGGGTCCCAGCATTCAGGGGGAAATGTTTTTTTCGCGAAATACTGGTGGCCCGTCCGGTGGGTCCCTGCTGTCAGGTGGAGGAATAATTATTTTCCGCGTAATAAGGAGGCACTTCCTTGCGGCTGCCGTGGACCCAGCTGTCAGCCTCTCCATGTACATTACTCTTCCGATGGAAGTCGATCGTTGACCACACTGACCACGCCGCGCCGAGAGCACCACGGCGATGGACGACAGCGAGGCCTAGGAAGGGGACGACATGGAGCCAGGGAAGACGCGTCAGTGGAACCCCGCACAGAGAGGAGTACGAGGGTTCACCGGTTCGGCTGCGATGTGATGCTGCTGTCGCCGCAGAATAACAGGGGGTGTGGGTGAGTAGAGGGATGCCCTGGCCAGTGGTGGGAGTAGTAGGGGGCGCTGAGGCCTACGCGGCAGCACAGCCAGCCATGGGAGGCAGGAGCAGGCGGTCCCGCCGACGCTGCTTTGGCGGCTGGAGCAAGAAGATCAGAGATTGAAGAAACACAACGGCCGTTGGATTGACATCCAACGGTTACTTCTGCTAGAATCATTTGTTGACGTATATAATAACTAAAAAAATCTTGCATACGCGTCAACTAAACAGGCCCACAAGTCAGACCACTCCCTCTTTTTTTTAATAATTTATATATAGCTCATGGCAACTTCTTATGCAATTTATTGCAGTCGTTTTTTTGGTCGGCCAGGGCCAATTTCGCATATTTCTGTGGGTTCCAAACTATTTTTAATACCGAAATGTCGAGCCAGATTTAAAGTACTTTGAAGATATATTTAAATTAGGTTAATGCCCAGTGAAATAGGAATCTGAAAATGTGAAAAAAAATCAGAAATTATAAAGTAATTGCCAATTTGTCATCTTTTTTTATATTTATAACCCATTTCATATTACTTTCAAGATTTGCAGGCATCTTGAAAGAGTGGCAGCCCTTCAGGGCATAGAAAAATAAGTAGGCCTGGATTGGTTATTCTTCAGAAAAAATAAACTGGGCTCATTTTCACAAAGAAAAAATAGCTGGGCTGGTCACATGGTGAACATAAAATATAAGCCTGGGCTAGACGGGCCACAGCCCAGTTCAAACCCTGCTCCGTCTCAACAATACCAAACAAAAAAATACTGCTCGAGTAGCTACGTCCCAGGTGTCAGCCGATCTTGTGCTGTTCTCTTGTCTATTGAGTATATACGCTCACAATGTCGTGGGTCCCAGATGTCAGGAAAACACTAGGAGGAAGCATTTTATTTTTCCATACGCTAACGTGGTGGGCCCCTACTGTCATCCTTTCCACGTACTTCTGTCGATTCCTTTTGTTTGTTGACCATGTTGACAATGTGAGAGGGCGTCGCCGCGGCTTGCGCACCAAAGCGCGTGGAGGACGTCGGTGTTAATGATTTAGGAGACGGTGGGGCGGTGATGCGTGTGCTGAGGCGCAGACAGCCGTGGGAGGCGGAAGCAGGCGGCCCCGCTGGCGCTGGTTTGGTTTTGGCGGCTAGAGGAAGACATGACTGAAGAAACATGACAGACTATAAAAGCAGCAGGAGTACTTAACAACCTTAACTGAAACCAGCAGGGGCACTTAACAACCAAAGCTGAAAGCAGTATGAGTACTTATACAGGTTCAACCGTACAAAGCACGCCTCGAACAGTGCTACTTTGCCTACAGTTAACCAAGGGTGAGGCCGCCAAGCCCCTGGACAAGGCCCAGGCGCCACCCCGCGTATCCACAACCTTCTGAAAGCGGCTTCATCTCGCAACGTGGTCAATAAAAAAGATATTCGCTTTAGAGCCATGAAAAAGCATGAACATAATCTTCTATCCTATTCTCCAAGATGGATGGGCCTTCATTATTTGAGACCACCCATGAATAAGTATCTTTTCACCTCCTAGGAGAATTGAGTAGGTCGACATAAACATCATGTTGTGACCAAGCACAAGTCTGACCCGACCATGGTCAGGCATCTGTATAGGAACAATAGAACTCGGCAGTTCCTGTTTCAAGAATATCATAACTGTAAAACTGTGTATAAGCAATAGTTTATGAACAACATATATAATAGAAAACAACTCGTACTTTAAGTTTCTCGACACAGTTGGACCTGTTCAACGAGTGCAGCAGTGGAACACATATCCCACGTGGCCTTCCACCAATGAAACGCCCCACAAGGACCTCAAGACGATCAATAAAGTGTAGGAACTTGTGGATGTCGATCCAGTCAACTTCAGTGCCATTAGTAACAGCCGAGTTATTACAGAGTAACAAACGAGCAGACTGCTTAACTCTGAAAAAACCTACACGTGCCACCAATTATAAGAAAATATTAGTTAGAAGTAGCATCTTCGTGAGAGATTCATTGCTACTTCTAAAGTTAAATTGTGATTAGTTAGACAGAATAGGTGGATTAAGAAGTAACCGAGGCAACAAGCAAGAACCAGATACAAAACTAACATGGATGAACAATTGGAACAACGTCGGGGTGGAAGATCGCAGTGAAGATGAGACCAGGTTCTACTATTTCCATCAACATTCGTGCGCCAACTTTCAGTCCATAACACTTGAGAAAGTTTATCAAAGTTCGGCCATAAAAAAAGCAGCGATCTTCTTGGTTGATGAACCCAACTCAGAAGTACTATCCATGGCTTGTCTTCACTGTGATCATTAAACTAGTGTATTCAGTTATGGCAAGGCCGATCATCTTGAGTACAAGTGTTCTGGCAGAGCAAATAATACACTCCAGGAAAACTAATATGAGAACACAGCATGTTAAAAAAAAACCCACCCTCCCGGATAGAAAAGAGGATTCTAGGAACATACTGTGCGTGTTTCAAAATGCTGTGTTAGGATAAGAAGGAACAAGTGTGGCGTCTCGCCGAAGGCGCAGAAATCTGTAGGGTACTCGCACTTTGGGCACTGTAACTGAAACACACTAGATTCAGTATGAAGAAAAATGCATCAAAGATGGTGGCTGCCATCCTAGGATTACCTGCGACCAAGGGACTTGGATTTATCGGGGATGGATGTAGAATTCGTACCTGGTTCCCCATGAGAAAAACCTATGCAATCGCCGAGCGGGGGTTTTCTTTGAACAAGCAGACGAGGGAGAAGGGGATTCAGGCCCAGTGAAATATTGTCGCTTCATCCATCCAGCTTACTGCTAAAGCTGTAAAGGGGGGTTGTGATTTGACGGCTCATTGGGCATTACTGCGGCGCTACGACCGGGGTATGTCTACCATGAAGTTGTGCACTCTAATTTGTGCATATGGCACGTGGACCCCGTTGCCGGTTGCCCCACATATCAGCGAAAGGAAGTAGAAAGACAGGAGTAACTAGTTACACATAAATATATTTTTTGACAGAGAGATACTCCCACTTAAAATAAATATACAAATCTTTTATATCACAGGCTCACCTTGCCGAGAAATATACTCCCTCTGCAACACACGGGCATTATGGGGGTTCAACCTTTTTTATGGGGGTTCACCTGAGAATATAATACTCAGATAGGCTCATGGTTCTTGACTTTGGGCCGAAGGCCGACCCTGCATGTTTGGGGGCCCATGTATTCTACCTCAGCGCTTTTCATATTGCAAGCAATCGGTACGGCACTGGTTTTAGATGTTGTCGCAAGGCGAATACACAAAATTGAATAAAGCACGACAGCTGTTGGAATGAAATCGAACGACAGTTCCTAACTAGCAATTAGAGTTGCAATTCTATCAACGATATACCATGAGATAAATAATACTGTCATACTACTTATACACACATGACACTTGTTTCACCATGCCAGATAATTACATCAAAATGGAGGATAGATCAGTTCGGCAGTTTCGTGCTGCTACTGAAGAATTTCAAAGTTGATTTGGACCAGCTCTCCTTGCTGAGAAAGTTCGATTTTGATATCATCCCCTACCACAAGATATGATTTAGATTTGAACCTTGACCATCCTTTAGCATCAATCATCATGCGACCATCCTTTGTACTTACGGTATATTGAGCAGGTTCATTCACACCAAGGCTGCGCATGGTAAGAGAAACTTGGCCGCGGTCTCCCGGATTGTTGAATGACTCCCTCGTTGCTCTAGGAATTATCTGTTTGAAAACAAGTTAGATCAACACAATGAATCATGTGAGACAACATGGAAAGAAAAAAGAACGAAGCACTTGGGTGGCCAATGCTTACCAAGAAGGTGGACATGTCGGTTTTTGTAAGGACTTTGGTATATGAAGTGCGAACTGCAGCCCAGTCTGTTGCCGGTGCAATTGCACGGGCTGGAGTAGATGCAAGTGCAAGTGTTGGTGCAGGTGCCGAAGTCGCTGCTGCTGCTGCCGGAGATGGTGCTCCTCATAGCGCTGGTGCCGGTGTCGATGCTCGATCCTCCGGTAGATCAGACTGATCTGCTGACGCGGTCGGTGCCCAATCCTCAGCTGGATCATACTGAGCTGCTGCCGCTGTCAGTGCTAGAGCAACTGTCAGTGCTTGATCTGTGTGAGACAGCGGCGATCATGTCTGGTCTGCTGTGATCAGCTTTCTAACTTGACTAGGATCCATGACCGTGATCCAGTTTTTTCTTCATTTCTTTTAAACGCGAGAAGGACTAATTGTGGCGTTTTTGTTAAACCAAACTGCAGTTCATCATAGGGATTCAGCTTGTACTCAGACAACAGACTGATCCAATTTTTTCCAGTAATATAAGTGATGGACAGTGCCTTCGTTACTGACACGACATAAGAAGTGAAACCTGCAAAAATAGCCATCGTGGAGCAAACCAAATGGTTGATTCTGTGATGAATGTCACATGGCAAAACCTACATCGTAAAATTACAGGAAAATAAAGAAAACATGACATCAAATCAATAAGATTTAGACAGTAAATCAATACGATTTACTTGATGTGACACGAGTGAATCCTTACCAGGAAATCACTATGTTGAAGTACTAAACAGAAGATTGATCGTCCAACTACGCGTGGCATGTAGGGGCCCCGCCTACTCTCACAAGCAGGACAGTCCAAAGGTCGTGACAAATCGTATGGACCGAACATCCATGGGACTAGAAATCCTGGTAGGTGCGATAAACCCTGCAATGCATACAAATATTGGAGTGTAACCATAATTTATAAACCATCCTCACAAAAAATATGATCTGGATACTTCAAAATGTACAGACTGAATTGAGTGGACAGACATTAACATAGACCATTCTCAGGACTGACCACACACAAAAAGCGGCAGTACTAATAAACAATACAGGCTTCACAAACACAAATCAAGTACTGAACAATAGTACGTACTACAGACAAGCAAAGTTGCACTAACTAAACTCTGCAGACTATTTCTTGTCACCGACCTACGGGATGAACCCCACATAACTGACTAGGCCATGGACTTCGTGTGAGATGTCTACATGCACCATCACCATCTTGTCAACCTTGGAGAACCTAACAGAGTGGTCTTTCCACTCATAAACATGATGATGAAGACATGCCGCATCAGATTTGTTGGGAAGCTTTACAAGAACCACACCCTTCGTAATCGACGGCACAGCCAGCACTACTAGGAAAAGGCCTACTAATGACGCACCAGTTTTGCCTACTAATGGCGCATTACCAGTGCGCCATTAGTAGCACGCCATTAGAATTTTTTTACTAATGGCGCACCACTGGTATACTAATGGCGCACCCGGCAGTGCGCCATTAGTGTGTAAATCCATGCGCCATTAGTATGCCTCCCGGGGGGCCATATGTAACCATGTGCTTTGTCACACTAATGGCGCACTCTGCCTTGATGCGCCATTAGTATCCTTTGGCTCATTAATGGCGCACTCTGCCTTGATGCGCCATTAGTATGAATATTTGTTTTTTGTTTTTTTGAATATTTGTTTTTTTTTCTTTTCTGATTTTTGCATAGGTTACAAAATATATTATTGGACAGAATATAGACAGCAGCACACAACAACATCAGATTCATCGAATACAATAGAAGATTAGTCTCCAAATACAATTCATCATATTAGTCTCCGAATTCAAAAGACCGAACAAAGATAAAACATTACAAGTCTCAAGACCGCGAGTATCAAGTTTGTCTTCACATTACAAGTCGATATCGATCATCTAAACTACCATCACATAAAAGAGAGTTGTGGTCATCACGATGAGCATCATCGCGATAAAACTGGTCCCCGACGCCACTAGGGGTTGTGTAATCAGGATCGGTGTCTTCCGCGGCATCCTCATAGCGGTGAGGTTGTTCCTCCATCTCCTGGGACAGCTCCCAGAATTGTTTGCCGCCCGAACCACTGGCCTCATCGTTGTGGACCATGTTTCGCTCTAAATAGGAAAAAAGTTTGGTCAAAAAGTTGGTTATTGTCAAGGAACAAGATCATGGTCTCATCATTTAGGGTTTGTCGACACCGAGGCACCCTAAAAGCCTAAGCTTTCATCATTTAGGGTTTGTCGACGCCGAGGCACCCTAAAAGCCTAAGCGTACATCATTTAGGTTCTCATCGACACCGAGGCATCCGGGGCAGCCAAGTTAAGTTTTCATCATTTAGGGTTTATCGATGCCGAGGCACCCTGGGTTGGGCCTAATCACTTGGCACTAATCACTTGGCTCTATTGCCACCTATGTTGGGTTTATCATCTATGGTTTATCGATGCTAAGGAGAATTCTAAGTTGGGCCTAATCACTTGGCTCTATTGCCACCTATGGTTTAATGCAGCAAGGAAAATTTCAGCATGACCTTTGCTGAAAATAGGACATATGGAGTACCCAAATTTGCCGGAACGGAAGTTAATCAACATTCCGACAAACTCAAGGGCCTCTCGGGGTACCTACAAATTCATCACGACACGATGGTCGGAGACATAACCTTTGCAAAATGGTCGGAGACACGATGGTCTTTCTCAATGTGATCAATTGATTGATCAACACATAAAACATGTCCAATAAGTATGATTTATAGAGTCAACATTAGTATGAATATATATAAAGTTTTTCTTCATCAGCCAGGCCCATGCAAGTAACTGCATCAGTATGAATATATATAAACAAGCAAAGAATGCATGCAAGTTTAAAGTAAAACGTTTCAGTTAATGCAAGTACTCCTCTTGCTCTCTACTTTCTCTCTTCTCTTCTTCAGTTAATTAACTGAATTTTACTGATGTTGTTGTTAACTGAATTTTTATCCGCTGCTAAAGAACACCTTCAGTTTCGTCAGATATAGGTGTAGTTTTCGGAAACAGGAGGGCCCACATCTCCCCTCGTGGACGTTTCAGAAACAAGAGGGCCCACGTCTCCCCTCCAGAGTTTTCGAGGGCCCACGTCTCCCCTCAAAAGGGCAGGACGTTTGAGTTTTCGAGGCAACTCCCCACGTCTCCCCTCTACTGGCAACTCCCCACGACGCAGAGGGGGTTTTCTTCCCACATCCAGGTAACTCCCCTCCTATTCCATTGCCGCTCCATCTTCCTCCCTCTGCCTCCCTCCTCATTCCATTGCCGCTCCATCTTCCTCCCTCTACCTCCCTCTGCCTCCAGCATCAAGCAACTCCCCTCTGCCTCCACCATCGCTGGCCAGGAGGGCAATGGCGGAGGAATCGTGGAGCAACTCCCCTCCGTCTGCCAAGAGAATGGCGGAGGCATCGTGGAGCAACTCCCCTCCGTCTGCCAAGCATCACCGTGGTGAGGCGTCTGGCAAGGAGCCGCTGGTGGTCGACGACGATGTTCCGGTCCCCGGGCAGAAGCGGGACTACACCGTGCCGCTCAAGGTTGATATCCACCTGAAGGAGCCGCTGGATGTCGTATGCACCAGCAATCCAGACGAAGCCGACAAGATGATCCGCAAGATGAGGAGGAGGCTCGGCGGCATGCTTCATCGGAATATCAGCGTTGATGTCGAGTATACCAGGGAAGACAAACCTCCGCAAATTGCTGCAGTTCTGCAGTTATGCGTGGAGGATCTCGTCCTGGTATACCACATCACCGCGGCAACCAAATGGTAAAAACATCCAGTTCTGAAGTTTCTGTCTAATTAGTAGTTTCTGAAGTAGATGCAATAGTTATGAAGTTCTGAAGTAGATGCATACTAGTTCTGAAGTTATGAAGTTTCTGAAGTTCTGAAGTTTCGTTTTAATTAGTAGTTTCTGAAGTTTTTGAAGTTTCTGAAGTTTCTGAAGTAGATGCAATAGTTCTGAAGTTCTGAAGTAGATGCAATACTAGTTCTGAAGTTATGAAGTTTCTGTCTAATTAGTAGTTTTTTGGTGATCATACAGAATGTTGTCTACAAGTTTTTGTGATCATTTAGTAGCTGTTATGAATGTTGTCTTGTAATGCAAAAGATTGCAAAAAAATACATCATTGAGATGTTATGCTTGCTGTTTTGATCATACAGAATGTTGTCTTGTAGTTGTTGTGATCATTTAGTAGTTGTTGTGATCATACTGTTTTAACTGAATTTTGGTCAGAACTGAAGATGCTATTTTAACTGAATTTTGCTTCAACTGAACCCATTTTAATTCTGTAGTTTCTGAAGTTTTTGAAGTAGATGAATTTGATGCACCAGATTAATTTGATGCAGGCCCAAGGAACTCCGCCCGCTCCTGCAGGAGAAGAAGCTGTACACCTTTGTTGGCTTCTGCATTAGAGGCGACAAGGAGAAGCTGAAGTTGTCTGGTTTGGAGATCAACCCCGACAAGTACGTCGACTTGCAGCGCAAATGGAGAGTTCCAAACAATGGAAAGAAGTGGCAGGCTTTGGCTGAGTTTGCAGCCAGCCTCATCCACCCATCCTACTCAAACATGAAGCAGAAGATCGACAGGAATTCGGACCACCTACTATGGGGGGACAGCCCACTGCCAAACAAGCTCATCGAGTACGCCGCGAAAGATGCGTACGTCACCTATGAGGCATGGAAGAAAATCGAAATCACCAAAGAAGGTTTGGAGCTCTGGCAAGAGGCGGAGGAAAATTGGGATGACCCCTACTACTGGGGATATTGAGTTGTTTGTGGTATTGGGATGACCCCTACTACTGTGTCTCAGTTTGTAGTTATGTGGTTGAACAAGTTTGCTTTTGTTATGTTGAACAAGTTTGCTTTTGTTATGTTGAACAAGTTTGCTTTTGTAATGATGAACAAGTTTGCTTTGGTTGTCAGTTGACATCATCTCATCGCTGAGCATGGTTTAGTTTTACCTTTATCTATTTATTATTTAGGCAGAGCTATTCAGGCATGGAAGATATAATCATCCTTATGGTTACAATGACACATGATCTTTCCAACCACATGACTTAACTGCAAACATTTCCCCTGTAAATTTTTATAATATTATCAGAAAAATATCTTCAGTGTAACTCAGGACAAGAAAAATCTCCACCAGAATAGGACTAGCATTTAAGAGTAATTTCCTCTAGTCAAACAAAGTTCAAACAAAAACTGACCACAGTCTTTTGATTAAGAGCCAAGTCACAACACTCTTTGAAGTTCAAACAAAAATTGACAACACTTGTTTGATCTGTCTCCTCCAAGAAAGAGCCAAGTCAGTCTCACCCAACTAGGGAAACATCAGTTAGACCACTAGCAATTGGGAATACACAACTGGGGCTAGGTTTGTGCTCTAGCTAGGCAGTAAAACAGAGCATATAGAGGCATTGCCTGCCTCTGCTGCAAGTGGGGATTTGAGCAGGATTATCACAATTAGATCACTAATTTGCTGGAATATTATTTACAATTTTCTTCAAACTAGTTACCACTCACTAGTACAATGTTTTCTAAACTGGTTGCCATCATCTCCCTTTTTATCATTTTGGTTATGTGAAATTAGTTGTAGTGAGTGGCCAAGCAACCACTAGCAATTTGTGCATAACAATTCCCGATAGTTTTACCTGTAAGCCCCCATCTTCTGGCAACCTAGTAAAAAATGTATACTACATAGGAAGCATCTGTTTCCATCTCTCTGTATAAAGGTTTAGCATTTGGCTGAATTGACTGAACGAGAAATGGGAAAAACTAACAACTCAAACAGAATGATGCCACTGCCGTTCGGCGCTACTGTTGGATTGAAATACTACAGCCGGAATCAACAGGATTATCGCTGATTTACTGGACAAACAGAGTGTCTGCAAGAAGGAAGAGGGGAGAGGAGGCGGAGCTCACCGGGGAGGCGCAAGGAGGCCCTGCGACAGCTTAGTAGCAACAGAGGTGGCCGAAGTTGAGGAAGACAGCGGCGACACGAGGAAGAAGAGGTGGAGGGGGGTGGAGGGGTCGAGCGCCGTCGCGCCCTTGTTCCATGGCTCATCGGCCAGGTGTTGAAGCAGATTCTGCCCGCCGCCTTGCCTGTCGCCTCGCACGGTGGAGCTCGAGGGCTGGGAAGGTGAGGGAGGGGGTGGATTGGGAGCGGACGGTGATGGGGGGCAGGGCAGGGGCTGACTAGGGGCGGCGACGAAGACGGAGGCGCGGGGGCAGCGGCGGCGTGGGTCGGGGCAACGCGCGGGTGGATCTGGTGGCGAGGGAGAGAGGGTCGAAGGGAGGGAGGATAGCTAGGGGGAGGGTTCTAACAGCGCACCTTCCAGTCGTGCGCCATAAGTATGACTATTCTAATGGCGCACCACCCCACGGTGCGCCATTAGAATTTTGTTTTAATCTAGCCCACTAACCATATCTACAACCTAACCCTATCTACACCAGAACCCACCCACTAGCCCGACTGGTCAGCACGCAGCACACACACCAGGAGGTCCTGGGTTTGATTCACAGGCTCCCCAATATTTTTTTATGCATTTTAAATGCTGTTTTTTATATTTATTTGTGTTTAAATATGTTCAAACTTGTTTAAATCATAACAGTAATATTTTTTTATAAAAACAGTAATAATTTTTTAAAAAATATGTTCAAATTTCTTACTTGAAAATATCATCGGCGGTGGCGGTGGAGCAGGGGAGGGTGCGGGGATCGAGATCGAGATGGAGGGGGAATCGAGATCGAGATGGAGGGGGATCGAGATCAAGATGGAGGGGGATCGAGATCAAGTGTCCTCATGAATTCAAAAAGTGCCCATGACATTTAAAAATATTCATGATATCAAAAAGTGCCCATGAAATACAATCGAGAAATGAAGACTACGATCTTCTTGCCCTTCTTTTTCGCAAATGGAGTTCTTCTGTGGAACGGACGTCCTTTAGGTAGGGTGGTCCTGCTTCTTCTTGTGGTGTGTGCTGCTACTTCATCGTCGTCGTCATGTTCGATCTTCGGGTAACCGTACTTGTCGAAGCCTTGCTCATTGGCTACTCCCTCCATTCCAATGATCTTCCTTTTGCCTCTCCTCACGACAACACGACTGGGCTTTGGCGGGTCGGTAATGAAGAAGCATTGGTCCACTTGGGAAGCCAGTACCCATGGCTCATTTTTCGCGGTGACATTTGTGTCCGCGGTCTTGGATTTGGCTTCGGGTATAAACACGACTGGGCTTTGGCATAGTGCGCCATTAGTAGGTTTGCAAAAAACTAAAAAAAAATTATATACTAATGGCGCACTCTCTCGGTCGTGCGCCATTACTAGTTCTAACTAGTAATGGCGCACTTTGCCATCCCTGCGCCATTAGTTTGTATGGAAAAATGGGGAAAAAAATCAATAGTAGTGGCGCACCGTGAGCACGGTGCGCCATTATTGTCTTCCACACTAATGGCGCACGAGCAACCCGTGCACCATTAGTATATAGTAGTGGCGCACTACTTACCTGGTGCGCCATTAGAATCAGTCCTATCTATAGCCCTTTTCCTAGTAGTGCAGGAAATTGTTGTGGTCAAGTACAGCCTCGAGAACACGCCTGACAACAATGCTACAGGAAAACACTAGTTCAGGGCACGTGGCGACAAGGACAGAGCAGCTGGATAGTTCAGCAGTTGTAACGCCCCGGATCCGATGTGCCAGGTGTCTGCCAGTTATCCGCCGTCGTTGCCATGTCATTTTCTTGTGTGTTGCATTTTATCATGTCATCACGTGCATTTCATTTTGCATACGTGTTCGTCTCATGCATCCGAGCCTTTTCCCCGTTGTCCGTTTTGCAATCCGGCGCTCTTATGTCCTCTGGTGTTCTCCTTTCGTGTCTCGTTGTGAGCGGGTGTTAAAAGTTCTCGGAATGGACCGAGGCTTGCCAAGTGGCCTTGGTATAGCACCGGTAGACCGCCTGTCAAGTTTCGTGCCACTTGGAGCTTGTTTGGTACTCCAACGATTAACCGGGTAACCGTAAAGCCTCTCTCCCTTTGCAGCCCAACACCCCTTCCAAAGTGGCCCAAAACCCATCTAACTCCCCTCCATGCTCTCGGTCGTTCGATCACGATCGTGTGGGCGAAAAATGTGCTCCATTTGGACTCTCCTAGCTCCCTCCACCTATAAAAACGTCTCCCCCTCTCCATTTTCGGATCTATTTCCCCCCGAAACCCTAATTTTCCCTCCGCGCCGCGCCGGACATGTCCGGACCGGACCGGACACGTCCAGCCGCCGTCCCCCGGCGAATCGCCAGCCGCCACGTCGCCCTCGCGCCGCCCTCCACCGCGCCGGCCCGCTTGGGCCCGAGGCCAGCCCCCGCGGGCCCATCTTCGCCGCCGTCTGGCCCGCGTTCCCGCGTCCGAGCCCCGCCGCCGCCCGCCTCCGGCGCCGGCGAGCCGTCCCGCCGGCCGCCCGGACCTTGCCGACCCCACCGCCGACCGTCCTCCCTCCGGCGCACCTCCGCCGCCCCGGCGCCGCCGCGGACCTCCCCGCAGCTCCGCATGCGCCCTCGCCGCCTCCCGCTGGCCACCGGAGCCCGGCCGCCCCGCGCCTCCTCTTCGAGCACCGCCGCCCTCGACCGGCCGGAGATGCTTGCTTGCATTGAGTTCTTCTTCTGCTTCTTCGATCAAGGGATAGATTCCAGGTCGGCAGCCTGGGCTAGCAGGGTGGATGTCGTTTGAGTTTCTGTTTGTGATTCACCCGTATTCGGATGATGCTCTGATGTATTATGATGTTGTATTCGTGTGGCATTGTATGCCTTATGTATGTATCCGCATCTATTATGTAATGTTGATGTAATGATATCCACCTTGCAAAAGCGTTTCAATATGTGGGTCTATCCTTGGTGGGACCTTCGAGTTCCTTTTGGATAGGATCGCATATTGGGCGTGACAAGTTGGTATCAGAGCCTCGACCGACCCTAGGAGCCCCCTTGATTGATCGGTAGTTTTGCCGTTGTTGAGTCTAGAAGAAAATTGTTTTCGGAGTCTAGTTATATCGGATAGTAGGAATTCTTTTACTCCTCAGTCCCTTCGTCGCTCTGGTAAGGAACCTTGACGTAGGTGTTTTGAATTACTCCTCTTCCCATTCAAATTTTTTTTAGGATCACGCAGTTGGTTTTCCGATCGTTGGTTCTCTTCTCTTTTCATCTGGTGCATTTCTCGTCAAGTTGACTCGAGTCTCTTCATCTTTGAGTTCAATGCTCAGTTGTTTTCTTTCCCACCCGCCCTCCTTGTTTTTTCTTCTTGGAACCGGAGTCCGTAATCGAGTATTCATCCTACTCGTGCGAAATCTTTGCCTTCTTTTCCTCAATTATTTCAACCGGTGTTTTCTCTTCAAGATATTCGTCGTTTTCCCCTTCCAAGTTGCCTTTGTTTTCCCGCCCTCCCACCCCTTTTCTTCCCGAAGTCTGACTCTCTCTCAACCATAGATTTTCATTCGTACGGAGCCTCTTTAGTCTTTCGTCAATTATTTCAACGGGTGAATTCTCGTCTCGTTCGTCATTATTCATCTCTTTTCTTCTCCGGTGGATTCAATTCCATCTTCGGTAGTGATTATATTCTTTCCCTCAGCTCAAGTGTTTTCCCTGCTTGTTTGCCTCTCGCCATTCAATCATTCCGGAGTGTTCAAGACATCTCAGGAGATTCGTCTGTGTTCCAACTAATTCAAGGTTGTCACCTCATTCAAATATTTCAATTGTTCCGGTGCTTCATCTACGTGTTCAACAATCCTTTCCAACGGTGTTTTTCTCTTCAGTGGGCCCTAACCCACAGGTCTTTTCCAGGATCTTACCTGACTCTTCTAATTTCCCCGGAGTTACTCTCAATTCTTTTCAAGTGTGACGTAAGAATGGATTCCATCAGTCACATGCCTTTTCAAGATCGATTTAAAATCATTTCATTGTTGACTCAACCTCTCTGCTTTTCATTCTACCGGAGTATCTCAGTAATTTTTAGTGCTGTTTCTCGTCGCCACTTCAAGATCGAAGAAGAGTTTTCCCTCTCAATCTTGCCCGTTCTCTCGAAGTTTCGTGGTTCTAGCTTCGTGTTATCCTCTCAAATTATTCCAATTGTCAGATATTCTTTTCTTATCCATCCGGAGTATGTCAGAAGTTGTATTCCCGTTCCTTTTCATCGGAGGCCATCGTTCCAGAAGAATTCTTCGACCTCACATTTCAGCTTCCGTTATCCAATTATCCCGGTGATTCAGACTCTTTCATCAGTCATTTCCAAATTCTAACGGTGGTTCATTCAAGATTCCTTTTCTTTGATTATCATTTTGATTCATTTGATCTTTCCAATCCTACCGGTGGTTCATGAAGACTTTCTCAAGTTTGCGTCATGTCACTTATCAATTCTTTTTCAAGAAGAATAAGTAGTATGCAAAATCCATTGCTTGTCATCAATTTAATTTGATGAGGATAAGCATACAATTAATCTTATTCTTATTTCATCCAAGTGAGTTTCCTTTTCTTTGGAGTTTGTTCTTGATGAATAAATTCTAGTTCCAAGTGTTTCATTTTTTCTTTTCCGGAGTTCTAATTTTCCTCAGCCATTTCGTCGGAACCTCCATCTAAATCATCCCAAGGCTCATCTTATTCTTTCATCCTTCAATTCTATCTCTTTGTCCTTTTTTACCGGAATTCTTCATGGTGGTTTCCATGATTTAATTCATTCTTCAAGAGTTCATTAAGATTTCGTTGGCGGAGTTCAAGTATCTTTTTCTTCTCATCTCGAAGTGCAATTAAATTCTCCGTATTCTTTTGAATTGGAGTTTTGCATTTCTTCGTTCTTCCCTGATATTCAAATCCATTCATTCCTTCCTTCTAAGTTCATTTCTTTCCATTCTTTAATTCTTTCGGAGGCTTTGTCTGTTCTTCTCGTCAGGTGTCATTCCATCCTCTCAAACTCATGTTCTATTCTTTCCTTGTTCAACCGGAGTGCTGCCTAAATTCATTCAGTCTTATTCGTTACTTATCTCGTTCTAACCGGAGTGCTTTCAGAGTCTATCGTGTTTCCATGAGCATTTGATTCTCGTCGTTCCTCCTTTCTTCTCGAGTGCTCTCGATTCTTTGCTTTCCTCTTGAGTTCTTGTTTCACCTCATCCTCTTTCCCAGCCGTCTCGGTCCTAAGATCTTGGGTCGAGATCTCTTGTTAGTGGAGGAGTGTTGTAACGCCTCGGATCCGATGCGCCAGGTGTCTGCCAGTTATTCGCCGTCGTTGCCATGTCATTTGCTTGTGTGTTGCATTTTATCATGTCATCATGTGCATTTCATTTTGCATACGTGTTCGTCTCATGCATCCGAGCCTTTTCCCCGTTGTCCGTTTTGCAATCCGGCGCTCCTATGCCCTCTGGCATTCTCCTTTTGTCTCTCATTGTGAGCGGGTGTTAAACGTTCTCGGAATGGACCGAGGCTTGCCAAGTGGCCTTGGTATAGCACCGGTAGACCGCCTGTCAAGTTTCGTGCCATTTGGAGCTTGTTTGGTACTCCAACAATTAACCCGGTAACCGTAAAGCCTCTCTCTCTTTGCAGCCCAACACCCCTTCCAAAGTGGCCCAAAACCCATCTAACTCCCCTCCATGCTCTCGGTCGTTCGATCACGATCGTGTGGGCGAAAAACGTGCTCCATTTGGACTCTGCTAGCTCCCTCCACCTATAAAAACGTCTCCTCCTCTCCATTTTCGGATATATTTCCCCCTGAAACCCTAATTTTCCCTCCGCGCCGCGCCGGACATGTCCGGACCGGACCGGACACGTCCAGCCGCCGTCCCCCGGCGAATCGCCAGCCTCCACGTCGCCCCCGCGCCGGCCCGCTAGGGCCCGAGGCCAGCCCCCGCGGGCCCATCTTCGCCGCCGTCCGGCCCTCGTTCCCGCGTCCGAGCCCCGCCGCCGCCCGCCTCCGGCGCCGGCGAGCCCTCCCGCCGGCCGCCCGGACCTCGCCGACCCCACCGCCGACCGTCCTCCCTCCGGCGCGCCTCCGCCGCCCCGGCGCCGCCGCGGACCTCCCCGCAGCTCCGCCTGCGCCCTCGCCGCCTCCCACCGGCCACCGGAGCCCGGCCACCCCGCGCCTCCTCTTCGAGCATCGCCGCCCTCGACCGGCCGGAGACGAGCTCCGCCGCCCGCCCGCGCCCGCGCCGGTCGCCCCCACCTCCGCCGGCGCCAGATCCGGTGAGGGGCCGGCCGGATCCGGGTCCCCCGTGCTCCGGCGAGCACCCCTTCGACGCCGACCACCATTCCCCGCAAATCCGGCGATGTCTCCGGCGAGATCCGTTTGAGGTTGACTTTCCCCGAGGTCCATTTTCTTCTAAGTCCCGAAATTCTATCATTTTCATGCCATGTTCATGCCATCGTATCTCTGCATCCGTAGCTCTGTTTTACGCGCATAATATGTCAAATTGTTCGTCGCGACAAGTACATCATTTAATTCCATTGCATCATATTCATTTGAGTCCATCTTGATGCCTGAATAATTGTTGTAAGAGTGCTTCATAATGTTTTCTGCTGTCTGTTATCAGAACGAGCACTTTTGTCATTTTTGCCATGATTGATGTGTGCATCCTATGAGGTTGATGTCTACAGTGTTTTGAACTATGTCATGTCTTCTTTACAGAGGTGCTTGCCATGTATTTTTGTGATCAATGTGGTGACTAGCACAAGCATGCAAACTAGGCATCGTGATGTTACTGATTTTAGTCCATGTTCTGCTGTAAGTTTGATGCCATGTAAACTTGATGCTACAGAGATATCCATGCATATTTTGAAATACTTCAGTAAGGGTGTTTTGAACAATAGGTTATTGTCTATCCATTCATCCATCTTGTTGTAATTATGGAGTAGTCTAGCATGTCATTTTTGTCCTCTACTTTTGCTTCAAAATGTTTCCTGGCAGATTGTTTACATGTTATTCAATTTGGCCAAGGTTGTTATAGTTGATCCTTGCATGCTCTGGACTTGTTCTTGACTTGGTTTGTTACACAAACATGTCTTCTTGATGATGCTATGCTTATCTTGTCATGCAATAACTTGTGGTGAGTGTATCGAGCTTGTTAAGTAGTGTTCATGATGTTGCTGTTTTGCTAGGCTGAATCTGTTATTTCGTGATGCTATATAAACATGTTGCTACTAATCATTCTATGCATAATATGGAGATGTTCTATAAACAAGTTTTGATCTACATGTCATCCTCTATCCATCCATGCCCCTGTTTGCATTTATAGGTTGTTGTAGCTTGTTCATATCTTGCTCCAAAGTTGCTTGAAAATGTTGCTGTCAGCCTGTTTACATTAAGTTCAGTTGTTCTCATGTGTTTTCCTAGTGTTCCATGTACCCTATGACCTTGCTATTGCCATGCTTAGCTTCACAAACATGCCTTCTTACTGTTGGTTGCCTTGCCATGCCATGTATTGCTCTGTAGTGAGTTTCACAAGCTCATCTACATGCCTCCATAATTCTGTTTCTGCCATGTTTGAATCTGTATTATAACTTGCCATGTTTACGTGAGTGCCATCATATTTTTTGATCCTTTTTGGCTTATGGTCAGTAAGGGTCTTTTGATCTATGCATTTAGTAGATTCATGCCATGCCTTTGTTTGCCATGATAAGTTCCTGTAACATGTTGTTTGATAGCTCTAAACATTGCATCGTGATGTTATTTTCTGCAAAGTCTGAAATTGTTATTACTTGCAATCTTATCACGTGTGTTTGAGCATGTTCTAGTGATTTCTAGATATAGCTCAGTGTTGATGTTTTGTTGTGCTTTACCTGTACATCATGCCCATGCCTTTCGTTACTATGTTGGGGTGCTGTAACATATTGTTTTGGTGCTTGCAATATGCCTAGTTGCTGTTTTGGAAAGCTTGTCCTTTAAACTTGTATAGTGTGCATGTGTTGAACCGTTGCTCCGTTTTGAGTGTGCTCTATATGAAACTTGCTTAGTTTTGCATGTAGTTTCATATTATCATGTTGAATCCTTGTTTTGGAGTGTTTGCTTGATGTTTGAGTGCATTTTTGCATCAATGCCATGTTTAACTTGTTTTGCTCATCTCTTCTTGGCCGTAGCTCCGAACTAAATGAACTTTATATGAAACTTGACTAGAATCTCGTGTAGATCATCCTTGTGCATCTTAACTTGATGTTTAACAACTTGAACATAAGGTTTATTCAGATCTGGACCAATTTCGAAATATGCATATGAGGTCTTACCAGAATTGTTATATGTTGTTCCCGGCCTCATTTAAACCTGCCTTGATGTGTTGCTCTTGTTTGCATCATCTCTTGCCATGAGTAGCCTCATTTAGATTTATCATGCATCATGCTTGTTTGTGCATCATGTCTTGTTCATGTGTGGTGTGTTTACTATGTTGTGTGCTTCTTCTCGATAGTTCCTGTTTCGTTGCGATTGTGAGGATTCGTTCGTCTACGGTTGGTTCGGCTTCATCCGTTCGTCTTCTTCATGGATTCGTTCTTCTTCCTAGCGGGATTTCAGGCAAGATGACCGCTACCCTAGATCTCACTACTATCACTGCTATGCTAGTTGCTTCGTTCTATCGCTATGCTGCGCTACCTATTACCTGTTTATCAAGCCTCCCAAATTGCCATGAACCTCTAACCTTTGACACCTTTCCTATGCAAACCGTTGTTTGGCTATGTTACCGCTTTTGCTCAGCCCCTCTTATAGCATTGCTAGTTGCAGGTGAAGTTGAAGATTTCTCCATGGTGGACAGGATTTTGGTTGGGATATCACAATATCTCTTATATTATTAATGCATCTATATATTTGGTAAAGGGTGGAAGGCTCGGCCTTTTGCCTGGTGTTTTGTTCCACTCTTGCCGCCCTAGTTTCCGTCATACCGATGTTATGTTCCTGGAGTTTGCGTTCCTTACGCGGTCGGGTGATTTATGGGACCCCCTTGACAGTTCGCTTTGAATAAAACTCCTCCAGCAAGGCCCAGCCTTGGTTTTACCATTTGCCTCACCACCACCTACTTTTCCCTTGGGAGTCGCTCTCTCGAGGGTCATCTTTATTATAGCCCCCCCGGGCCAGTGCTTGTCTAAGTGTTGGTCCGAACCAGAGCCACTTGCAGTGCCACCTCGGGGAAACTTGAGGGTTGGTTTTAGTTGTACGTAGTGTTCATCCGGTGTTGCCCTGAGAACGAGATATGTGCAACTCCTATCGGGATTGTCGGCGCATCGGGAGGTCTTGCTGGTCTTGTTTTACCATTGTCGAAATGTCTTGTAAACCAGGATTCCGAGTCTGATCGGGTCTTCCTGGGAGAAGGTCTATTCCTTCGTTGATCGCGAGAGCTTGTCATGGGCTAAGTTGGGACACCCCTGCAGGGTATAATCTTTCGAAAGCCGTGCCTGCGGTTATAGGCAGATGGGAATTTGTTAATGTCCGGTTGTAGACAACTTGACACCAGATCCGAATTAAAACGCATCAACCGCGTGTGTAGCCGTGATGGTCTCTTCTCGGCGGAGTCCGAGAAGTGAACACGGTTTCTGGGTTATGTTTGACGTAAGTAGGAGTTCAGGATCACTTCTTGATCATTGCTAGTTGACGACCATTCCGCTTGCTCTCTTCTCGCTCTTATTTGCGTATGTTAGCCACCATATATGCTTAGTCGCTGCTGCAGCCTCACCACTTTACCCCTTCCTTTCCCTTTAAGCTTTGCTAGTCTTGATACCCATGGTAATGGGATTGCTGAGTCCTCGTGGCTCACAGATTACTACAACAACAGTTGTAGGTACAGGTTATGTGATGATCATGACGCGAGAGCGATGCTTGCTTGCGTTGAGTTCTTCTTCTGCTTCTTCGATCAGGGGATAGGTTCCAGGTCGGCAGCCTGGGCTAGCAGGGTGGATGTCGTTTGAGTTTCTGTTTGTGATTCATCCGTAGTCGGATGATGCTCTGATGTATTGTGATGTTGTATTCGTGTGGCATTGTATGCCTTATGTATGTATCCCCATCTATTATGTAATGTTGATGTAATGATATCCACCTTGCAAAAGTGTTTCAATATGCGGGTCTATCCTTGGTGGGACCTTCGAGTTCCTTTTGGATAGGGGCGCATATTGGGCGTGACAGCAGTAGAACTCATCATCAGGTCTTCCAATTCATATGGCATGACTTTGAGAACTTCATCTCCACGGCAGACCTGGTTCTAATTCAAACAGAAACCATATTTTATTACTAACTCCGTTCAGAAATATAAGATGATTTTGGATATTATACTCCATATATGACGTGCAAAAATGAGTGAACAAAGACAGTAGAACATGTCTTCAAAGGCAATATCCATAACACAAGTTACTGAGGCAAATATACCCTCTTAAAAGGTAGCATTGATGTTCATAAAGTACTCCCTCCATCCCAAAATTCTTGTCTTGGATTTGTCTAGATACGGATGTATCAAGTCACATTTTAGTATTAGATACATCCGTATCTAGACAAATCTAAGACAAGAAATTTGGGCCAGTGGGAGTAGTTGAAAGAAATCTATAAGAAATCAGTGTCAACCTCTCGCATGTTTTGGTCAAAAGAGGAATTTAGAACCGTCATTTGGCACACTAAAATCACATGCAAGATCACCCAGAAAGTTGTACTACCAGTACTAGTACTGCGTGTTAGATGAAAAAACATGATCAAGATCGAGAAAAAGATCGTCAACAAGAGACATTACCTGGACTTGCTTAATGAGGGATCCCGGAGAGGGGGGCTTGGATAGGGCGATGGCTTTGACCTTGTCCGCGGTAGTCTCGGCGGGGTGCTTGCACTTCTTCGTACCATGAGCCTCAGCGGTTTTGGCCAGAGCCATAGTCATCACGTCGGCTGGTGCTCCGGTGTCCATCCAAGAGAGGAAGCTGAGAGAGAAGAGTTAAAGGAGGAACAAGATGAGGGAGAAGCGAAGCGAGTGGAGGTTTTATTCAAGAGAAGAAGCTGAGAGAGCAGAGTGAAATGATGGTTGCTTCGTCCGTCCAACTTACTGCTGGAAAGGAGGGGGTTTTCTGATTTGATGACTCATTGGGCATTAATGCGGCGCTTCGATCGGGGTAGTCTACCGTCACTCTACTACGGAGTAATTTAGTGCATGGCTGGTGGACCCAGGTGCTGGCTGTCCCACACGTCGGCGAAACTGAGTAATTTAGTTCATGGTTGGAGGAGGATCCGCACGGTAGAGCATGTCCACTGTTTTTCATTCTGAAGAAAAAATGATTACAACAAGCGTTTCCACTCTTACGACGGAGGAGTACGAAACACGGCAGCCACTTGAACATACACAGTGCTCCTACTACTAGGCATGTGCAGTGGTTCATACGTCAGTACTACACAATCTTGTTGCTAGTGTTGTAAGATACGATGATAACAAATGATGTTGTGCGCATGTCAACTACTCCTATATGTAACATAGTACCTCTTTTTCGACTGTCCGGTCGAGAATGAACGGTGAGATCAATGTTAACATAACTAGGTCCACAGTGCACGGAGAGTACGGTGCTACAGTACTCCATGAAACATGAACCATATGAAGCACGAATAGTGTTAGACAGGGTGTATAAAGGGTGCACGGGATGGGAGCAAAAGTTCCCTTCTCGACCCACTTTTGGGTGTTCGGCAGAGGGCATGAAGGGTGCATGAGTCCACACTAGTAGGTTAACAAAAATACACGAAGAGGAACCAACTATATTGAGATGAGAATGCAACCAAACACACCCACACGCTTTGTGCTACAGTGACTGATCTGCACCATCTAAGTTTGATCCAACAGTCATGTTGTGCCGAGACATGGACATGCCCATGCAGAGGGCGCCTAAACACCACCGAAGTCCCTCTGCTTCTTGAGGCGCACGACGTTGGTGATGCAGGGTGCAACCGCCCGCAGAGCCCGTTCCCAGCCGATGGGAGCCAGCTTGTCAAAGACGGCGTGTACGAATGGATTCCGGTGACGGAGCCCTGAAAGGATTCGCCCGGCAACGGCGACGGCAGCCCACAACCCCTCCTTGTCCAGCTCAGCCCCCACCATCGCGCGGATACGGCTCAGCTCCTTAGAGATATAGGTGAAGAAGGAGACCAGGTCAGGAAGCCACAGCTCGCTGAAGTCGACCGGGTGGTCGAACGGGTTTAGCCCGACGGCCGGCATCGTCGCGCTGGCACGACGGTAGGCATCGCGCAGCCGCAACACGTGTGTGGCAACTTGGTTCACCAAGTGGCTGAGGCGATCCTAGACCTCGTCATGATCAGCCCGCTCGCACTCTAGCCGGCTCCCCTGATGGCCTATTGTATCTCCCGCTTTCTGCAGCAATGCCGCCGACGCCTCGAGCATCTTTGTGGTGGACGCCTGCCGCTTTTGAAGCTCCGTGAACTCCCGCACATAACGGAGGAGCATGGCACTCCTCTCCTCCTTGAGCTCACGGAGCTCCACATCCTTGGCCCTGAGCTCCGCATCCTTGGCATGGAGCTCCTGTGTCAGGTGCCTCACCTCGGACTCCGTGATTTGCTGCACCGCCATGGTACCAGGTAGAAGCAATGGGGATAGGAAGCAAAGGGGGCGAAACGGCCGAAAGGCAATGCAATCTACAGGAAGGCGGAGGGAGCCAGCAGAGGAGCAGGAAATATTCTGCTTTTCACCATGGTAAAACACCATTCGACGACTTCTCACATCAGGGAGCAGTGGGGTTTTACAGGCGGAGTCATCGTGACTAATTGCTGCCGCGCCTGCTCCCATCAATCAAAAAGTTAAAAATCCTGCCACGCCTGCTCCCGTCAATCAAAAAATTAAAAATCCTGTCGCACCCAAACACCAGAGCAACACCGCGGTGGATATTTAAATTTACCTACCGGCAAGTAGATAAAAAAAGGGGTGAAAAAACAAATGTGGCGGCGGCCTAGCTAATCGGTCGAACTAGCCCAACTAGCTAGCCACTGTGCTTCACTGATGTACTAGGCGGGAAAGGTGGTCTTTCATGATTTGACGACTCATTTACTTGCTTCGGCGATACGACCGAGAAGGACCCGGAAAACGCGTGGTAGGGCGTCCCACGTCAGGAAGAATATATGCGTGCACCACCCGGGTGGACCCCGAAACCGCGCGGTAGGGTGTGCCATGTCTCGGCATGGAGGAAAAATGTGCGTGTAAAAATATACTGTATCAGACGTAGTACCTATGGTTCGACCTCGGGACACAGCCAGTCGGTCAAGAACACCCCACTATCCACACAGCTTCATCATACAAACATGGCACGGAGGATAGATGTGGTTAGCTCCGTCTCGACCAGCCACAACATCTCTTGTTCTAGGCGATTCTTCTATTTTCCAAGCTTTTTTTAGTTGTAATAAGACCACGGCAAGCTAGCACCGCTCTTTGTGTGTGCCCGTGCAAAGGTTAGACAATGGAGAGAAGAGAGATTGAGATCGCAGACCTAGGACCCACAAGTAAGTGAGACAACGGTCATGCACGTGTTGACGAGGCACTCCCTCTACTCTACTCAACGCAAGTACTGTATAAAATCAACTTATGGGACAAAGCCAACAACCGTTTGTTTTTTCAAGCTATCGACTTACGCTTTATAGTCCAGGTTGCCAATTCGAATCTCATCTTTCAGATTTGTTAGTTTTAGGTCCAAATTTTATTAATGACAAGTGGGAACCCCGTGTGTTGTTCCGATATTTCAGTGTAGGATGGTTTTTTAGAACACTTTGCGCGCTTAGACAAGTAACGGCACGAGTTACACGTATTTTGCAAGTTTACGAACAAAAATGACAGCGGCATAGAATATCACATCCACCCCGTAGCTTAGATACTATGGTGATACGAGTTTTTACACCGTTGGAAGTGAGATCCAATGGCTTGGGAGTAGTCTTTGTAATTATGCGCAATTTCCGAACTCTCCAAAGGTTCTATTTTGCAAATAAAACATTCAGGCCTCGTGTGTGCCGCTGCATCTTCGATCCAACGGCTCCCCAGTGCTCATATTAGGTGCTCCCTGTAGCTTAATTACCCGCTACGGTGATATGAGCATCTAGGTCGTATGATCAGTGATCAGATAGCACATGCGTAGTACTTGTACTTTCTGCGCATTTCCCAAACTCTATCAGTTGTATATTGCAAAAACATTGAAACCTCCTACTGTGGGCCGTTAGATCTCAGTGAACTCGTATCACCATAGAATCTACGGTGCGGGAGCACCTCATACTCTCCCGTGCGAGAAAACATAAGGTGCTATCGCAGCTTGGATGCTACGGTGATATGAGCTTGGAGGTCGTTTGATCTGAGATCCAACGGCATCTGAGCAGTCTTTGTGCTTGTAAGCAGTGGCCGAACTCTTTTGGGGCTTTTCTGCAAAAAACCATTCGAACCATCGAGGAGGTGTTGGGTCACAAATCCAATGCCTCCGAAGAGCTTGTATCACCAAAGCATCTAAGGTGTGGTAGCACATGATATTCTTACATACAGGAGAATATGATGTCCTCCTTCAACTTAGATGCTACGGTGATATGAGCTTTGAGGTCGTTGGATATGGTATCAAAGGGCATCTAAGTAGTTTTTGTACAAATTGTGTGCAATTCTCAAACTCATCAAGGTTTCCTGCAAAAAAATTAAGACACATCATGTGAGCTGCTATATCTCAGATCTACAAGCTCCAAGCAACTCGTATCGACATATAGCATCTAAGGTATGGGGCACATGATATTCTCCCGGGGAGGAGGGGTGGGGGTGCACAACAAATCAGTGGTTGGGAGGGTGGGGACAAATATAATCTAAACAACCCTAAACAAAGCTCCACAATTTTATCTAAGGTCGAGGGGTTGACCCCCGACAATCATAGCTCCGCCTAAACACAACATCTGCATGTACTGTAGTACTAGACTTAATATTCATGTTTCAGTTTCATGTTCATTTTAAATATTGAACTGAGGACCATGGATGTCTTACATTTTACTCCCTTCGTTCCTAAATATTAGTCTTTTTAGAGGCTTCAAATGGACTGCCACATACAGATGTATATAGACATATTTTAGAGTCTAGATTCACTCATTTTGCTCCTTATGTAGTCACTTGTTGAACTCTCTAAAAGACTAATATTTAGGAATAGAAGGAGTATTTTTGAATTCGTGTTATACATGCATGGTTTGGAAAAATAGATGCACTATACTTATTGGATTATTGTTGTGTTCGTGCGTGTGTGTCTTTGTGTGTGTGTGTGTGGTCATATGCTTGATACATACAAAGTTTTCTCACCTCCATATTGTTCATATTTTAAATTTGAATTTGCACTGGAAAACTTACTAGGGATACCATGAAATGTGAAATCCACGTTGAGATCACTATATCACAAACTCACTCTAATTCAACAACTCGTCATGAATCAATTACCACGTTGAGATTAGTATTTGCAAGGAAAATACGGGTATTGTAATACACATAGATTCGTTCGGCAATTTAAAAGGTTCCTTTCGTATTCTCGAGTGGTAGGACCCAACGGCGTACCATCCAGACCTTGGCTCGTGTTGATCCTAAAAAAACCAGGCTCATGTCCTTCGGTGGCGTGCGTGGTACGTGCTACGTCTTGAGCTAGCGTTGGTTTTCCCCGAAGAGGAGAGGGTGATGCAGCAAGTGTAGCGTAAGTATTTCCCTCAGCTTTGAGAACCAAGGTATCAATCCAGTAGGAGGCTCCTCAAAAGTCCCACGCACCTACACAAACAAACTGAGAACTCGCAACCAACGCAATAAAGGGGTTGTCAATCCCTTCACGGCCACTTGCGAAAGTGAGAGCTAATAAAGATAGTAAGATAAGATAAATATATTTTTGGTATTTTATAATATAGATGCAAAAAGTAAAGATGCAAATAAAAGTAGATTGAAAGCAAATATGATAAGAGATAGACCCGGGGGCCATAGGTTTCACTAGAGGCTTCTCTCAAGATAGCATAAGTATTACGGTGGGTGAACAAATTACTGTCGAGCAATTGATAGAAAAGCGCATAGTTATGAGATTATCTAGGCATGATCATGTATATAGGCATCACGTCCATAACAAGTAGACCGACTCCTGCCTGCATCTACTACTTTTACTCCACACATCGACAGACTCCTGCCTGCATCTAGAGTATTAAGTTCATAAGAACAGAGTAACGCATTAAGCAAGATGACATGATGTAGAGGGATAAACTCATGCAATATGATATAAACCCCATCTTGTTATCCTCGATGGCAACAATACAATACGTGTCTTGCAACCCTTTCTGTCACTGGGTAAGAACACCGCAAGATTGAACCCAAAGCTAAGCACTTCTCCTATGGGAAGAAAGATCAATCTAGTAGGCCAAACAAAACTGATAATTCGAAGAGACTTGCAAAGATAACTCAATCATACATAAAATAATTCAGAGAAGATTCAGATATTATCCATAGATAAATCTGATCATAAACCCACAATTCATCGGATCTCGACAAACACACCGCAAAAAGAGATTACATCGAATAGATCTCCCCAAGAGAGGGGGAGAACATTGTATTGAGATCCAAAAAGAGAGAAGAAGCCATCTAGCTAATAACTATGGATCCGTAGGTCTATGGTAAACTACTCACAACTCATCGGAGGGGCAAGGATATTGATGTAGAAGCCCTCCATGGTCGATTCCCCCTCCGGCAGAGTGTCGGCAAAGGCTCCAAGATGGGATCTTGCGGATACAGATGGTTACGGCGGTGGAAATTGTGTTTGGTGGTGCTCCTGGATGTTTTCGGGGTACGTAGGTATATATAGGAGGAAGAAGTACGTCAGTGGCTGCCCAAGGGTCCCACGAGATAGGGGGCGCGCCCTACAGGGGGGGCGCGGCCTCCTATCTCGTGGCTTCCTTGGCAGCTTCTTGACTTGCACTCCAAGCTCTCCGGATCATGTTCGTTCCAAAAATCACGTTCCCGAAGGTTTCATTCCGTTTGGACTCCGTTTGATATTCCTTTTCTTCGAAATACTGAAATAGGCAAAAAAACAGCAATATGGGTTGGGCCTCCGGTTAGTAGGTTAGTCCCAAAAATGATATAAATGTATAAAATAAAGCCCGTAAACATCCAAAAGGGGTAATATAATAGCATGGAACAATCAAAAATTATAGATACGTTGGAGACGTATCAGTACGCACATTAGGCAACCCCAACCAGTCGAGCCTCAGCGTTTCAAGTCAAAATATCTGGCGGCCAGAATTCCAGCTCTAGGAAATTCCCCTCATGTCCCCGGTCCATAATGACTACCGATGAACAGCGGAGGGATGCTTTAGTAACTAGACAATGTTACCTACCGTGCCGAGCACGGTTCAATTCCCTCGGTTGCTGCTCGTCAAGGTCACCCGTCAACTTCATTGCCTAGTACTACTACTACTACTACACCAGGATGAGCACCGAATTGAGTTTGTTCGTGCCTAGTACTTGAGTTAATATATCAGGCAATGCACTAGTATGGAGGGATTATCCTTTTACTCTGCATATATAACTTGTCTGAAGTGTAACTAAGCAAAATGTTTGACCAAACCCCTTCTTAAGAAATACAACAGGACAGATGTACGGCTTGAAAATTTATTGCATGATGCAGGTTATGATATTGTTTCGAATCCTGGATCTTAAATTTCAAAAAATCCAAAAGTGAGCATAAATTCTTGAAACTGAGCATGGTCACGTGATATGGCACAAACATTACTTCGTAAGTTTTTTGTTCAATTCGAGACAAGCTGCTTATGACAAGTTGCACAAATGAAGAGCCAAGGTATTTTGGAACAAAGACCTGTCATGTTAAGGAGAATGCTTTCACTATTGAAACCGTGGGTGTTTACGTGCCGCCACGGGTCCCCGCTTCTCATCGGTAGGTGCTGTCTCAGCAAGCGTGTGAGTCGACGGGAGGCGTGCGAGCAGACCGCTGCGCCGGCTGTTAGGAAGGCATGCGAGCAGACCGCTGTGCAGGCTCACCGGGAGGCGAGCCCTTTAACCAGGCTCCGCCGCCCACCGTCGTCCCAACTGCTCCCACTTTTAATGTCGCTGGCGCCGCAGTTTAAAATCAACCCCGCACTACCCGGTATCGCTACAATCCTCTCTCTTCCTCTCCAATTCTCCTGTCATCTACCTTCAACTAGCCTGACCTAAATGTACGCCATGACGCATCACGATAGTCTGCCCTTAGTGTTCCAGTTTCATGAGGAAGACACCTAGCCAGAGTCTCAAGAACATAAGGTGCTTTGGGACGAGCTTGAACTGGCCTTGCGGGAAGATGCCGCGCATGTCCCCTCTCCCGTTCCGGCTCCCGTCGCCCCGACTGCGCCAGCGCCCATCCCTGTGGCTGGGTTGGGAGCCACACATTGTCGCCGAGCTTGATGCCACGGGGTTCCATGAGGTCCCCGCCGACTTTCACGTGCCCGTCCACCTGCCAGCGCATGCGCCTGCGCTTGCACTGACGCGCACGCCCGTGCCGGTGCCCGTGCACCTGCCAGCGCATGCGCCTGCGCGTGCACTGACGTGTGTGCCCATGCTGGTGCTCGTGCACATGAATGCCTCTGCTGCGCCATTGACAGCGCATGTCCCCGTGCGGGTGCTAGTGCCCCCCTCAGCGGCATGGATGGCGGCCGTCAACCGCTTCCTTGCACCAACACCAGTCGCCTCCTCCCGCCAGTTGACTCGCTCCGAAGTCCAGAACATTTTGGCCTTCCTTGAAGCTAGGCCAACGTCCAGGAGTACGCCAACTACGGCGCAAGACACCGCGGTCGCCATCGGTCAGTGGCCCGACGACATACAGAGCACGGCAGAGGAGCCACTTCCCACCGCGAGACGCCCCCCCCCCCCCCGCCGCCGCGTAATCTAAATTTGCCATGAAAAATGTTCGGATTGCCATGCTTAAAATCCGAACGTTTATCATTTCCGTTTATTTTATATCGATCATCATATAATTTAAAGTCGGAGTCAGACTGAACGAAATGTATGGTTTGATCGATTGAATGTTCTGCTAGAGCCGTATCAAATAAAATATAAAACGTCATCAAGCCACATGTATTCCTTGTCATCCAACGACCTAGACTGCTTCAATATCAAGCGCTCAACACGTTTAGCATGTAGTTAATTTCATGCCAAAAATAGTGCTAATCACATGACAACACGCAAATAATATCCTAGTAGTTAATATCCGCATGCACTTAATATACTTCCAAATTAATGTGCATTGCACGTACACACTGACTAGTGCTGCTAGTACGTGAAACTGGTGCTGTGACTGGTGAACGCATCCAGATATGGTCAACGGCAACATCCCCGCAAGTTCTTCCTGTTTGCCCGTGCGTCTAAACGCAGAAGGGGAGGAGAGAGAGAGCACACATGGAACCCACCAGTAAGTGAAGGCGAATAGTACTAAAAATAATATTACATGTTATCCATTAATTAGGCTGTGGTAATATAAAAACATTATGTGAACAAAGGGGGTACAACAAACATTGCTATTCTATGTATGTTGCCTATTGACGTGCGGCTTGAAGGCCCGGTCGCATGTTCGATCCTCGTCCTTTATTTTTTAATTTGTATATGGGTCCAAATTTGTTTCATGACATGTGGGCCCCTCGGTGTGTAGTTTGTAGCACTTTAATTTGTGGGTCAAAATTTGTTCCATTCCAAGTCGACTATCGGTGTGTAGTTTTGTAGCTTATTTATAATAATTAAAGAGAACAACATAGTTTTTTTTCAATAATACTATGGTGCGACGTCGAAGGCAAGAAAGGACGTGCGAGAGAGCGATGACCGAGCCAGAGGGAAATCAACTAGGGGAGTTGTGTTGGTTGCAATGGTGTTTGGAGTAGTTGTGGGCCGAATGCTATGAAAATATAATCTAAACTGACTGGAATAAATGCCTACACAAATTAATCCAAGGTTGGAGTGCCCCTCGCAATGTAAATAACTCTAGCTTTGCAAGGGATGGAGAGGTAGTAGCTTCAACGCGTGGAAGATACGGTGTGAGAAAGCGAGGTCAATCGAGAGACATATAGATAGAGAGACAAAGTGAGTGTGGTCTGACATTCATTGAACAAATATATATGCTCCGGAGAGATATTGTCCGATTGAGCTTTTGGCAAGGGTGAGGGCTGTAAGATAGAGCTTGAGAGATGATCCAGTCATAGACGTGTAGATATATTATGTGCGTGGGAGGAAGCAAGGTCAATCGATCACATAGGGTCGCCGTGCGATCGGAAGAGTGAGACGGGTTGGAGAGAGTGACCTAGATAGACGATGTGCGTGAGAGAGTATACAATGTGAATAGGTCGAATTGGGCTCAAACATGGTGATATATCATTTTGTCCGAGAAAGAGCGATGTCAATCGAGACATAGAGAGAGAGAGAGAGAGAGATGGAGTGAGCGTGGCCCACCATGTGGTCGAAAGAGTGGCGGCGTCTTGGACGGACTGGCCTAGATAGACAATCTGCATGAGAGAGTATAGAGTGTGTCGATCGAGCCCCGAACATGGAGATATATCATTTGTGTGTGAAAGAAACCGAGGTTAAACGAGAATCAGATAAAGAGAGCGAGATTGAGTGAGTGTGGCCCGCCGTGCGGAAGAAAGAGGGAGACAGTCTCGAGGGAGTGACCTAGATATACAATGTGCGTGCATGCACACGAGAGGTTGGGGGGCTAGATAGGCAATGCATGTATTTAGCGTGAGAGGGTGAGAGGGAGAGGGGGGAGAGAGAGAGAGAGCTCGGCATGGGGCGCAATGGCGGGTATGTGAGGTAAATACATTTGGTAACAGAGTGGAAAAAGGGGTTGTGTAGTTGAGAAACTTAGAGATCGAAACATGGAGAGAAAGAATGAACGTGTGTTGGAAACGATAGCTTCCTAAGGTGGTTAGGAGAGGAAGATTGACGGATATTTGAAGTATGTAGCGTTTGTGCGGGGGGGGGGGGGGGGCTAAAAACAACATTTGAATGTACATAGTACAAGACTTAATATCGATGTTTTAATTCGGTGTACATTGTAAGATTTGAACTGAGGACCAGGCATACGGGTAATTATTTTGAATTTGTGCCATACTAAGTTTCGAAAAGTTGACATTGACTCAATTTGCTGTGCTATTTTGTAGGTCATATGTTTGAATCCATCCAAAAGTTTTCTCGCTACCATGGTGTTCATCATATACATATGAATTTATATTAAAAAAGTAGTGTGGATACAGTGAAATGCGAAATCCATGTTAGAATTGGAGATCGCTATGTGACACACACTCTAATTCAAATAACTAACTACGTGACACACACTCTAATTCAAATAACTAATTATGCGACACACTCTAATCCACGTTAGTGTGGGTACCGATTTTTTTTCAAATAACTCCTCGTTAGTTAATTTATAGTACTCCCTCTGTTCACTTTTATAAGTCTTTGAAGACATTTCAGACAACGTGCAAAACAGTTCATTTTAAGTTGTCTGAAACAACTTACAAAAGTGAACGGATGGAGTATCTCGTTTCGAATGACTAATTATTGCAAGGAAAACACGGGCATGGTAATACATACAAATTCGTTTGCAAATGAAAGAAGATTTGTTTGCATTCTCAGATGTAGGCGCACCAGGTAGACCAGGGTCGTGTCGGGGTGGACGCTGCTTCGGTGCCTTAAAGGCAACTGCCCTTGGGTGACTGACATGTGGTCCAGCCACCTGTTGGGCCCACATGTCATGGACACTGTCGGTGTCAAAACCGGCGGATCTCGGGTAGGGGGTCCCGAACTGTGCGTCTAGGCGGATGGTAACAGGAGACAAGGGACACGATGTTTTTACCCAGGTTCGGGCCCTCTCGATGGAGGTAAAAACCTACTCCTGCTTGATTAATATTGATGATATGGGTAGTACAAGAGTTGATCTACCACGAGATCAGAGAGGCTAAACCCTAGAAGCTAGCCTATGGTATGATTGTTGTTCATCCTATGGAATAAAACTCTTCGGTTTATATAGACACCGGAGAGGGCTAGGGTTATACAGAGTCGGTTACAATAAGAGGAGATCTTCATATCGAATCGCCAAGCTTGCCTTCCACGCCAAGGAAAGTCCTATCCGGACAAGGGACAAAGTCTTCAATCTTGTATCTTCATAGTCCGGGAGTCCGGCCAAAGGTCATAGTCCAGCCATCCATACACCCCTAATCCAGGACTCCCTCAGTAGCCCCTGAACCAGGCTTCAATGACAATGAGTCCGGCGCGCAAATTGTCTTCGGCATTGCAAGGCGGGTTTCTCCTCCGAATACTTCATAGAAGATGTTAAACACAAGGATAGTGTCTAGCTCTGCAAAATAGTTTCCATATTCCACCGTAGAGAGAATAATATCGTACAAATCTAATCTGCTGACGTATTCGGTAGCGTCACATCATGCTGTCGACGTTCTGGGAACGGGGGTCCCCAGACTTGCCTGCCTGCGGCCTCCGGTGTGGCCCAAGAGGCGGCCAGCATGGCCCATCTTCGTCAACACAAGCTCAAGACCCTCGCGAGGGGCCAAGCCTCGCGGGGAGGACGACAGGAGGCTTCCTCAGGCACGGCCTTGTCAAGCTGGCTCTCGAGGAGGCGGAGAGATCAAGGCGGGGTACCTCACGAGGTGCCCCTGACGCAAAGCCATGACGACCAAGGGCGACAGGCGGGCGCCAGCCCGCACAGTGTCCTTCTTTCCTCTTTGGTGCAAAGGGAGCAAGCGCAGGCAAGAGCATCAAGCAAAGGCAACCATTTCGGTGCAACAAGACCAAGACCAGCAGAACGGCAAGATGGAGGTCATCGTGGAGCCCAAGCCGGCGTCACCGCCAGAGTCTTTGGCAGGCGAGGACCGACTTTAGCCAGGATAAGTGTACTAGATGTTCCCCTTCAAAATGGCCAATTGTTGGCGCCCTTCCCGCTCAATATTTGGGAAGAGGCCCAGGGCCTCACTCTATAAATAGGACTAGCCACTCTCAAGGCAGGGCATCGACAGATCGACCAGTCGAACCTTAGCCAGAACCACCAACGCAAGAACCCCTCCCCTCGCGAGGCCGTTCTTCCCTTGTACTATTCATCATCAGCCGAAGAGGCAATCCACCACACCACACACTGGAGTAGGGTATTACACCACAATGGTGGCCTGAACTAGTATAAACCCTGCGTCTCCTATGTTGTTCCTTTGATTGCTTAGTTCATAGCGAGGTGGTGAGGCGCAGGTAGGCAGAGGGCTAAATCTCCACGGGCACCCCAGTGTTCGAATCTATAGGGTCTGCCGGAACCCCAAATCCGACATTTGGCGCACCAGGTAGGGGTGCACCGGAATCCACCTTCTGCTGCTTCGCGTCCCATGGCATCGTCATGACCATGTCCGGCGACCAGGCAGGCAACCATGATCCTTGGGCAGCCTGGCCCGCCCACGCAGAACTGCTCGCCCAGGGCAACCCCGCGCCCCAGGAAGCTCGCGGTCCGCAGGGTGCTACGGGCGGCGGGCGGCACGGACAGGCGGCGACAACTCTCACGACGCGGCAGGCGCGGTCGGCGGCGAGGGCTTCCCACCATGCCGCGGCCACGGCGTCGTATACCCGACGGGAGCAGGCAAACTCGAGGGCCGCTCTCACCGTGGCTAGAGAGCTGCTGCAGTGCAGGCTGGTGGAAGGCGGTCGCGACGTGCTGCTACAGCGGCTGGCCGAGCTCCTGGGCTTCGCCCCCTCGGGGGCTCCCCCCTTCTGCACCCAACTCCCACCTCAGGTCCAGGGAGGCTCATCCGGGGGCTCCATGCACTACCGTGCGGCCCCAAGCGGACTCCAAGGGCACCCCAACACCGGCCAGGCCGTTAGCACCGGGCCAGCAGCAGCGCTACCTTCGCCCCCGGCCATCGAAGAGGGACTCGCCACAACCCACGGCCCCGGCGGTCCGCTGCGCTACCACCCCCAGGCGGGCGCCTCCAGTAGCACTGCATGGCACACGGGGTGCTACGGTGCAATCTTCGGGATGGCGGCCCCAGAAGAGTACGTGCCTCACATGATGGACCAAGGGCGCGCGCATGAGGACGAACAAGGCTCGCTCCTCGGCCCAAGCTGGGGGGACGAGACGCTAGAGGCTAAACTCATCCACGAGTCCCGCGAAGGCCCCATCAGCTATGCTGGAAATAGCGAGTATCAGGTACCACTAATCCCCCAGGAGCAGGCGTACACCAGCCGTGGGTCGCAGGAAGTGCAGGTCACGACGACGGGTGGCTGCCCCACTCCTGCAGTTTCCTACCCCTCAGGAGGAGGGCGCAGGGGGCTGCAGGAGAGGGGCCAAGACCCTACATCACCACCGCGGCGTTCGAAGCAAGGCATCCTCAGGAGGTAGGCCCTCTGCTGGGGAGGTGCCCCAGAGCCTGCCCTTGGCAGAGGACCTGTGGTCGTCGGGGGAACCGCTGGTGACCGCTCTACCCCCATCGGTGGCGTCCTAGTTTCCAGTCGTCGTTGGTGGCACTAGAGTGTGGCGCAAGGCAGGGCCCTCGTCTGGCAATATGAAGCAAGGCCGGTACCTGTGAAGAAGGCCCAGTGCCTGTGAAGCTCGCCGCCCCGTGACACTCTCACATAATAATGAGTGGGGTTGTACACGCCCCGGAGTCTCAGGGGTGCCGGCCTCAGGCCCTAGGGCTCCCTCCTACGCCCAGTAGCAGCAGTTAGCTCCGCGCTGGTGAGAAGACGTCCAAGACTAGACTAGGTGCCGGACGCGGCCTTTTTTCTGCTTTCTCTGCTTTCCTCCTTGGCTGTCGTTTTCCCCTGTTGAATTTAAGTTGGATTTGAGCTTGAAGATTTGCGTGTGTTTGGGGAAGGGGTGCTTAGTCTCATTCGAACAATCTCTCGCGTTCTGGTTGCCACTTCACCTCAGCTGCCTCCCCTCGTGAGCCCCTCGCGATCCGGGCCAGGCCTAGCTTGCGTTCAGCCCGGGCTGCCGCCGCCGCGCCCTCTCATGAGGTTTTCATTACAGGCTCAGTAGGCTCAGCCCTCTGCAGGTTGACAAAAGGCCCAGAGCCTGTGAAGAAGGCGAACGCCTGTGAAGCTACTGCATTTTGGAAAAGGCCCAGAGCCTGTGAAGAAGGCGAACGCCTGTGAAGCTATCGCGTTTTGGAAAAGGCCCAGAGCCTGTGAAGAAGGTGAACGCCTGTGAAGCTATCACGTTTTGGAAAAGGCCCAGAGCCTGTGAAGAAGGCGAATGCCTGTGAAGCTATCGCGTTTTGGAAAAGGCCCAGAGCCTGTGAAGAAGGCGAACGCCTGTGAAGCTATCCCGTTTTGGAAAAGGCCCAGAGCATGTGAAGAAGGCGAACGCTTGTGAAGCTATCGCGTTTTGGAAAAGGCCCAGAGCCTGTGAAGAAGGCGAACTCCTGTGAAGCTATCGCGTTTTGGAAAAGGCCCAGAGCCTGTGAAGAAGGCGAACGCCTGTGAAGCTATCGCGTTTTGGAAAAGGCCCAGAGCCTGTGAAGAAGGCAAACGCCTGTGAAGCCATCGCATTTTGGAAAAGGCCCTGAGCCTGTGAGGAAGGCGAACGCCTGTGAAGTTCATCCTCTCGAGAAGGGCCCGGAGCCTGTGAAGAAGGCCAATGCCTGTGAAGCTCGCCGCCTATGACACCCTCACGCAACAATAAGTTTGGGGCTGTGCATGCTGCAAGATCAGGCCACTTGGCGCAGGCATACGGGTGATGTTGCATCTACTAATACACTGAATGCAAGTTCTTACATGAGGGGCTCCCCCTCCCAAAATGCTCTTACAACCTTCAGGGCAAGGCCCAAACTCTATTTGCGCAGGTTAAAGAAGCAGGGATAACACGCGATCAGTCGGATAAATCCCCCAATTCATCCTCAGGATCACCTCCTGAGTCGTCGCTGGCCTTGCCGTCATCCTCCGCATCACCATCAGCGGCGTCAGGGCCGTTCACCATGTCGCCCTCATCAGCAACCACGACTGCGTTGTCATTATCAGAAGCGAAGGCCCTGACAAGGGCATCCACGTTGTCTTCCACCCAACGCACCAGGTCGTCCCGAATGGCCAGGGGTGCTGGAGCGATGGCGGTGTCAAAGTCGAAGTTGGGGAACATGTTCTGAAGATGGCTGAAGACACGAGAGAAGGCACGTCCGAGCAGGGCGCGGCTCCTCTCCTCCACCAGCCTGTTGGCACCAGCCGACCGTGCCTCCAGCTGCGTCACCACGTTGGTGAAGAACTGAAGATTGCCAGCATAGTTGTCTAAGTGGGGCTGGTCGACGGCCGCCTCGCAGATGTTACCCAAGGCCGCGTTGTCTCTCTCCTGGAGCCTGACGAGCATGGGGCCGTGCTCGTGCTCCAGGATCCGCCGCTGGCGCATCTCGTCCTCGTTTTGCCGCGCAAAGGCCTCGGCCTCGTCCACCCGCTGGCGTAGAAGGAGCGCGTCGGCGCGGGAGGTAGTCAGTTCCTCCTGTGCTGCGTCAAGGGCAGCCCGGGAAGCGTCGGCCCAACGCGCCGCTTCCTCTAGCTTGGCCCTCAGGGCAGCGGTCCTGCCTTCAGCCTCGACCCGGATCAACTCCAGCCTCTCCTTGAACTCGCGCTTGAGGTTCAAGCGGGCCGCCGTCACCCCGCGCTCAACCTCTTCCAGGACTCAGGCCTCGCGCGCAGCAACATCATCCTCCAACTGCGACACCAGGCGCTCTCTCGTCTCTAGACGTTCGAGATCGCGCGCGCGCTCAGCAGCTTCCAGCGTCAGTGCCTCCTCACGCCTCAGGAGCTCTGCCTAGTCGACCGAAGACACCTTCATCGATGCAAGGGCCCACTCACGCAGCTCCACCTGCTGCTCCAGGGAGAAGCACCGGGCAAGGAGTTCCCGCGACCGCTCATCCACCGCCTCACACCGCCGATCAGCTTCTCGGGCCTCCTCGACGGCCCAGGAACAAGCCTCCCGGGAGGCCGCCAGCAACTCCTCAGCCTCCTCATTGTCGACTTCACGCTGGTGGCGCGCAAGGGCAACAGCCACCTTCAGCTTGCGCCTCTCTTCAGCCAGGCGCAGGCCCTCGGCCTCAAGGCGCGCGTCTTCATCATCAAGCTCCTCACCAAGCTGGCTCACCGCGTCAGCCGCCCTCCGGAGAAACCCTTGGCGAAGAGCGCGACGCCTCCGGGCACGCTCGAGCACGTCTTCTGCGTCATCATCCGCCCCAAGTAAGCGCCGGGGGCCTCGAATCAGCGCTCCATCACTGGGCAGGGGGCTGGGGGCTGGCTCCCTCGTGATGGCTGGGTACGCCTTGCCAGAAGCTCGGCCAGGGGCCAGCCCCTCCCCAAATGAAGAGTACAGGGCCGACCTCAGCCAATCGCCATCCATGATCAGACGCGAGACCCAAGGCAGGCTGGCTATGCCACGAGAAGGCTCGTGAAGGAGGGTCGCGAGGCGCGTTGGGCCGCGATGCACCATAGGATGGCTCGCATCTCTGGCCGGCCTCACCGCGAGGGCTCTGCTGGAACTCGGAGCGCTCGAAGGCGGTGGAGAGGGCGGAGCCTATGGGGATGGCTCCTCAGCCATCTCCGTGAGCTCAGCAGGAAGGGCCCTGCAGAGCAAGGATCAGCAAAAGCGACGGGAAGGTCAAGGGCTAGGAAAAAGGGAAGGCTTACTCATCAATGGCGAAATACTTCTGGCGCTTCAGCAGGCGGTAAGGGTAGTCTTCTCCCAAGGCCTCCCTTTTCCTCCGGAGAGCCTCGAAGTCCACGCGAAAGCGACCCAGGAGTTGAGCGCAGGGGTCAGCCTGCAACGAGGAAGAAGCGGCAAGATGCCCAGCGTCTGGTGCGTCGTCCTGATGCATGCCACCTGCCGCCTCACCAAGAAAGATAGCTGGGGCCCCAGGGGCCTCAACCGCGGGCGTCGTGGGCCACGGCTCGACACCCCCAGCCGTAGCAGTGTGGGCCTCAGGAGATGCCCCCTCAAGAGTGCCACCAGACGTCATCACTCCGGCAGGGGCCCTCTCAGCCTCTGGCGGCTCATGCCTCCCTGCTCTGCCGCTTGAGGAAGGACCGCCGTGGGCGACTGGGAGGGCAGTCACCATCACTGGGTTCTCGAGAGGACCCCTGAGGCCGGCCGGGTGCAGCCCCCATTCGTCGAAGCGGGGCATCTTCTTCACAAAGTCGCCCCTGTTCGAGCAAAGGTACAGCAAAGCCCCTCCATGTCGGATGCTGTCGGGAGAAGGGTCCCCGGTCAACACCAAGAGCACTTTCCTCAGTGCTTCAGGCGTGAGGTCCTCCTCCTGAAGCCTCATGCGATCTCCACGCCCACTGAAGGACCACATCCGGTGGGAGTGGCGCTAGAGAGGAGCATCAAGCAAAGGCAACCATTTAGGTGCAACAAGACCAAGACCAGCAGAACGGCAGGATGGAGGTCATCGTGGAGCCCAAGCCGGCGTCACCGCCAGAGTCTTTGGTAGGCGAGGACCGACTTTAGCCAGGATAAGTGTACTAGATGTTCCCCTTCAAAATGGCCAATTGTTGGCGCCCTTCCCGCTCAATATTTGGGAAGAGGCCCAGGGCCTCGCTCTATAAAAAGGACTAGCCACTCTCAAGGCAGGGCATCGACAGATCGACCAGTCGAACCTTAGCCAGAACTACCAACGCAAGAACCGCTCCCCTCGCGAGGTTGTTCTTCCCTTGTACTGTTCATCATCAGCCCAAGAGGCAATCCACCACACCACACACTGGAGTAGGGTATTACACCACAATGGTGGCCTGAACCAGTATAAACTTTGTGTCTCCTGTGTTGTTCCTTTGATTGCTTAGTTCATAGCGAGGCGGTGAGGTGCAGGTAGGCAGAGGGCTAAATCTCCGCGCGCACCCCGGTGTTCGAATCTATAGGGTCTGCCGGAACCCCAAATCCGACACATGCCACGGCCAAGCCTTTATTCGTTTTACTGTCCCACCTCAGCGCGTTTAGCGAGGTGGTTTCCTTGGCACATCTTGTCAAAGCAGAGATCATGTCCCCTTATTCCAGGATTCTCATCAATACGGGCGTGGGTAACCCAACCGCGCCATTAATCGCGGCGCTTGGGAGATAAGCGAGTTTTACTAGGCTGGTGGGGGCTCATAGTTTTGGCCGCCCATATAAGGGGATAAGGATCCACCCTTTCCATCAACGCCTTCTTCCTCCATCGCTTATCCATTCCTGCACACTCGAGCTCCAGCGCCCAAGTCCGCACTTCCCACCTCAACCTTCTCCAATCATGTCCGGAGTGGGAGGTAGATGGATGGCCTGCTCCGTTACGGAGGGGCAAATTGAAAAGCTGAGGGAAGCCGGATACTTGTCCAACGATATCGCACACCGGCTCCCAGATGAGGGGCAGCTCATCCCCACCCCCAGGCCCCATGAGAGGGTCGTGTTTCTCCCTCATTTCCTCCACGGACTGGGTTTTCCTCTTCACCCATTTGTCCGGGGGCTCATGTTCTACTACGGCCTAGATTTCCACGATCTGGCCCCGAACATCATCCTCAACATCTCGACGTTTATCGTCGTGTGCGAGGCCTTCCTCCATGTCAAGCCTCACTTCGGCCTATGGCTAAAGATCTTCAGCGTCAAGCCGAAGGTCGTGGGCGGCCGTCAAGCGGAGTGCGGAGGCGCCATGGTGGGCGAGATGGCCAACGTCACATGGCTCGAGGGCGCCTTCGTGGAAACCATCAAAGGGTGGCAATCGGGGTGGTTCTACATCACCGAGCCATGTGACCCTAAATGGGCAGCGGCCCCCGAATTCCGATCTGGTATCCCCACACGGCTCACATCCTGGAAAGAGACGAGCCTGTTGTGGGGTAATCCGGAAGATGTGACCGGAGTCCAAACCTGCGTCCAGGACCTGGTGAACAAGAAGGTTAAACTTGTCAATGTAGTCCAGGTCATGCTCTTCCGCCGGATCCTACCGTGTCAACGATGGGCTTTCAACTTATGGGAGTTCGACCCGGCCCAGCACCAGACTTTGTCCAGGCTTTTCGACACAAGGCACGAGGATGCCTGGAAGGTGCTGTTCAAGAGCTCCGAGGTCTCCCCTCCCGTCACCGAGGATCGCGGATTCTGCGCAAAGCGCCAAGCCACCAAGGTAAGCTCGTTTGTGTCCTTTATAGGACCCTTGATTTTCATAGTTTGATTTTACGCAGGATCTAAACTCCCGCTCCTTTGACAGGACTGGAAGAGGACGTCCGAACAGTTTGACTGTCCGGCCCCTTTGCCCGAAGTCCCAGCAGATGCACACTTAACGAAGCTGCTGGTTCCGGCACCTCACGTGGTGCCGGAGAAGAAGGCCAAGAAGAAGGCCACGGGGACTCGAAAGAGTTCCCGGCGCCTGGTGGTGTCGGACTCATCACCTGACGACCCCGAGGCGCCCTCCGCCTCAGAAGATGAGGAGGAGTAAGAAGAAGCCTCTCCCCCTCCAGCGGGGGGGGGGGGAGGAAAGAAAAGGAAGGCCGCCCCAACTGGGGAGGCCGGAGGGTCCAAGAAGGGGAGGACCCTTCTACCGAACTACGCCTCCGACGCCGAAGATGGCGGAGAGGAATGGACAACCAGGGTCAAGCCCCTAGCAAAATCGTAAGTATTCAGATACCAGAATAGCTTATGGCGTTCTTCTATTGTACAACACCTTCTGATGTCAACTTCAATCATGCAGCCCACCCAAGGCTCAGCTCGGTGATTCGTCGAGCGGCTCCCTGGATTCGTCGGATGTGAATAGCGCTTCACTTCCGACGGCCTCCTCCCCTCGCCCTTCGTACGATGCCGAGGTGGAGTCCCAAAAGGGACTAAACCAGGAGGAGGTGGTCCTGAAGGTGCCGCAAGGCGACCTCCCGAACTCCAGGCCCAAAGGGTATGAAGCCCCAGAGGTATCTAAGTCCGGCCCTGGGCCGGACACCGCTCCGGAACCTTCAGTGGATCCGGAGTCCGGCAGGCGGCGCCTTCGCAAGAAGGGCAAGCCTATGACACTGGCGGCCTCCGTCCAACCGGAGGCGCCGGACAATTTGCTGGAGGTGCTTAACGGCGCCTCCATCAACAAGGTCCAGTCCGCCAAGAGCGGGCTGGCGGAAGCCTGTACCAGCCTGCTAACAGACTTTGAAGTATGTATTTAAAACATATAAAAATGTTACCGCATAGATAGTAGCCCCTGATGCTCAGTTTGGTGTTCGGAAAGAAAAGCCGGACTAAGGATCTAAAAAAGATATACGCAGGAGTCTAACATAAATATGTCAATATGGGAATGCAGGTTGCGCTGCTGAGCTCTGCCGCACTGACTGGGGAGGTCGATGCATTGAAGCAGAGCCTCGAGCGGTCCGAGAACAAGCTCAGCCGTGCCAAGAAGCAGCTCAAGGACAAGGAAGGTATGTAATGCCTTATGTAAGTATATATATAAAATATACCTGGTTGCAAATAATGACAGGACCAACGTGAATGTTGCAGGGGCCACAACCGAGGTGGCAACCCTAAAGGAAGCGCTTTCCAAGGCCGAAGATAATGCGGCCATGGAGCGCTCAGAGCGAGAGAAGCAGGAGACGCAGGTGGCGGAGGTGCGGCAAGAGCTCTACGCTCTTGTGAAAAAACATGAGAGGTTAGAGCTTGACTCGAAGACTCGAGAGTCTGAGCTTGCCTCGGCACTTGAAAGCGCCAAATCTGCCAAGGCCGAAGCCCAAAAAGCCCTCCAGGAGATTGAGGCAATGAAAAAGATTGCGGCGGGTAAGGCATTCTTTATGCAAAGCAAGCACGTGAGAGTAAATTACATGTTACTTACCCGAATCCGGAGCTCTCCAGGAGCATTCGCAGATCTGCCCCGCAATGTATCCGACGCCGCCGCATTCTACCGGGCCGAGGAAGGGAGCTCAACCGAGAAGGTGTTCTGGTCCCAGTATGCTGAGGCCGGACACCCGGTGCCCTTGAGCGACCAGCTGAAGCAGCTGGTAGAGCTTCATAAGGCAGCCGAACAGGCCATGAAGGGCCTGATAGGCCGGCTGTGGCCTGGTGAGGTCATGCCTTTGAGCTACTTCGGGCTGGTGCGGCGGCTGGTGGATGCCTGTCCACGGCTTGAGGCCATCAAGCTCTCCGTATGCATCGAGGGTGCCCGTAGGGCTTTTTCCCGTGCTAAGGTGCACTAGGGCAAGCCGGATGCTGAGAAACTGGTGAAGGATGGGCCACCGGAGGGGAAGGAGCATCGCAGGCCCGAGATGTATTATGAGGGCGTCCTGAAGGGTGCCCGTCTTGTAGCGGAGGAATGTACCATGAATGTAATTTTTGATTAAACTCACTCGTGTTTATCTTGTGCGGTAAAAACTTGTTCATATGCGCTAAGCAACGCTTTTTGAATTTAAAATATTACCTTCTGTGCGGCCGTTTATGAAATCTGAGAGATGCAAGTTGTCGGCTTCTACCCCCATGCCACGAGTGCTGGGGTGTTCAGGATAAACCTGAGCGCTCTTGTTCCCATACTTGGGTCCATCTAGGGAGGCGCTCAGCACAACGAACCATGCCATCGGACTTATAATGCTTTATCACTCTTACTTAGCCATATAATTCTATAATTTTATATTTCGGCGAAGCCCCTAGTATTCGGAAGACCGAGTTAGGGCGCTATCCACGCCTAGGCCGGATACATCCAGCTCCTCGCTCTAAGCGGCATAAGTCTTTAGGGACTCGAAAAATCTCTCGAACAACGATCGGTCTCTCACCCTATCATGCCGGTCAGTTTTATCATTCTCTACTGAGGTGTTAACCCGGCTCAACTGGGGCACAATCGCAGTAGTTCTCCCAGCGCTACCTTAGCCGACGTTGCGGAACATAAGGTACCAAAACATGGGAGCCGGGCAAACCCAACTATTGACCCAAGACATGATTCGGAGCCGATGCATATAGTGCTATAAGTTCGGGGTGCCGCACTCATGAGAGTGTTCGGTCTTCTCACACCGTATTATGGGGTACTAAAGCCCCTGATGTATTGGCCGTACCAAAGTGCACGGTTGCAGAATGTCATGACTGAACATATTTATATAAAAATGAATGAATACAATAATAGATAAGAGCTATGTATTGTTTATTAAAAAGGGCTGCTATGAAAGCAGTACGATACAAATAGTGCGATAAGCAAGACATGGGATTATTTGACATGTCCCCCTCCAGGGGCAAGCTGCGAGACTTTAAGTAAAACAGGTATTTAGCTCGTTATAGAGACCACCTGGACATTTGACATGGCTTGTTGTCTCCCTGGCTGTTGCATCGTGTGTTCGGCGAGTGTATTGCCGGACAGGCCTTCCGAATAGTTGGGTCCTGAAAGTATATAAAAAAAGGAAACGGCAAAATCGGGAGCCCCTAGTGTGGTTGAGCCGCGTTCTAGGCGTGCCGTGGTTGTGCCCCTCCCCTTATGCCCATGGTATTTCCTGAGCGTAGTTATGTACGTGTGGTACTGCTATCGCCATCTGGCGAGGGCTGGGGTTGGGGCCGCACTGCTATGCTTGCTCGGAACGTGCCAGCCGATTTTGTTGTAGGTTACTTCAGGCACGCTTGACATTGTCCGGATGTTTAACAGCCGGATTTGAGAATTGCCTTGAGAGGCTACTTTGTACTTCCGCCGCCAGAGCCGCCGTGTGCTCCTCTGTCCAGAGAGAGCGTTCGGTGTTTCCATTGACCGTAATGACTCCGCGAGGGCCTAGCATCTTGAGCTTGAGATATGCGTAGTGCGGCACCGCATTAAATTTTGCGAATGCGGTTCGTTCGAGTACGGCGTGATAGCCACTGCGGAATGGGACTATGTCGAAGATTAACTCTTCGCTTCAGAAATTATCCGGGGATCCGAAGACCACTTTGAGTGTAACTGAGCCTGTACAGCTGGCTTCTACACCCGGTATGACGCCTTTAAAGGTCGTCTTTGTGGGTTTAATCCTTGAGGGATCTATACCCATTTTTCACACTGTATCCTGATAAACCAGGTTCAGGCCGCCGCCGCCATCCATGAGGACTCTAGTGAGGTGAAATCCGTCAATGATTGGGTCTAGGACCAATGCGGCAAATCCGCCGTGATGAATGCTAGTGGGGTGGTCCCTTCGATCAAAAGTGATCGGGCAGGAGGACCATGGGTTGAACTTTGGGGCGACTGGCTCCAACGCATAGACGTCCTTGAGAGCACGCTTCCGCTCCCTTTTGGGGAATGGGTTGCGTATATCATGTTCACCATCCGCACTTGCGGGGGGAAGCCCTTCTGTCCTTTGTTGTTCGGCGGCCGGGGCTCCTCCTCATCATCGCTATGCAGCCCCTTGTCTCTGTTTTCGGCACTTAACTTGCCTGCCTGCTTGAACACCCAACAATCCCTGTTGGTGTGATTGGCTGGTTGTTCGGGGGTGCCGTGTATCTGGCACGAGCGATCGAGTATCCGGTCTAAACTGGATGGGCCCGGAGGGTTCCTTTTGAATGGCTTCTTCCGTTGACCGGGTTTAGAGCCTCCGAATCCGGCATTAACTACCGTATCCTCAGTATTGTCGCCGTTAATGCGGCGCTTCTGCTTGTTACGACGTGACCTGCCATTGTTGTCCTTGGTACCTGAGTTGCCAGGGCTCTTGGTTATGTTATTGCTATGAGCTAGCCAGCTGTCTTCTCCCGCGCAGAAGTGGGTCATGAGTGTCGTGAGGGCTTCCATAGATTTCGGCTTTTCCTATCCTAGGTGTCGGGCAAGCCATTCATCTCGGATGATGTGCCTGAAGGCTGCAAGGGCCTCTGCGTCCGGACAGTCGACTATTTGATTTTTCTTGGTTAGGAACCGCGTCCAGAATTGTCTGGCCGATTCCTCTGGCTGCTGGATTATGTGTCTTAGGTCATCGGCGTCTGGTGGTCGCACATAAGTGCCGTGGAAGTTGTCAAGGAATGCGGATTCTAGGTTCTCCCAGCAACTAATTGACTCTGCTGGCAGGCTATTAAACCAATGCCGAGCTGGTCCTTTAAGCTTGAGCGGGAGGTATTTGATGGCGTGTAGATCATCACCACGGGCCATGTGGATATGAAGGAGATAATCCTCGATCCATACCACAGGATCTGTTGTGCCATCGTATGATTCGATGTTTACGGGTTTAAAACCCTCGGGGATCTGATGATCCATTACTTTGTCTGTGAAGCATAGTGGGTGTGCGGCGCCTCTGTACTGGGCTATATCGCGACGTAGCTCGGATGAGCTTTGTCTGTTGTGGTCGGCCTGGCCGTATTTGTCATATCCGGCGTGACGGTTATCGTCATGTGACGTGGGGAGCCCACGCGATCCGTAGATCGATCTTGTTTGCCTTGCCTTATCCTCCAATATGTCTCGCAGGTCTGGTGTGTTTCCCCGTGCTCTGGTATTTTTCGAGCGGCGCCAGGGTGCAGCTTGGGTTGAGGGCCGAAAGGTCTCTCTGTCGCGGCCACGGGGTGGCCGATCGGCCGCATCATACGCTGGTGATGTAGGTTTAGTTGCTTCCTCCTCTAGTTGGGGTAGCAGCCTGCGCTTTGGGTAGCTATTGGAGGGGCGTTCGAGTTTATACTCTTCGACCGCCAGGACTTCAGTCCATCTGTCGGCTAGCAAATCTTGGTCAGCTCTAAGCTGCTGCTGTTTTTTCTTGAGGCTGCTTGCCGTGGCCATAAGCCTGCATTGGAAACGCTCTTGTTTGACGGGATCCTGGCGGCCGCATCCCAACCTTGCTGACCATAGTCCGGCCAGGACTCTCCTGACAAAGAGAGAGACTTTCAAAGGCAGGTGCCTTAAGGCACCAAAGCATAGTCCTGTCGGCGTGGCCGCGTGTGTCGGACGGACGCGTAGCACCCAGCCACCCACCCCCCCTCCCCCCAAAAAAGGATGATGACAATATAAGTTTGCGCTTCCATGTTTCGGATTGAAATATCTGGTGGCCCCAATTCCAGCCCTGCAAAATCTCTCTTCTCCACCGTCCCCTTCCGCGCCCAGATTGCTCAAATCCCTAATTCGCTGCCATCCCTCGAATCGCCCCTCGTCTCGTCTCTTTCCCCACCGTTCCCCACCTCTGTGTCGGACGACGACAACGAAGACGACAGTCGTGCTTCACCACCGCACCGGAGCTACCTCAGCTACGCCCTCATCCACCGCACTGGGTGGTCCCCCGACAACGTCAGCCGCCGCAACCGACGTGCCTCACAGACACCGAGTTCCACCGCATCAGGTGCGCTTCACCGATGCTGTCTCCCAGCTCATCGGGGCTACTTCACCGAGCACATCATCGCACCTCCGCCCCCCGAGGCCATTGGGGCTTCACCAACGGTCTCGTCCACCGCATCGTACCGCTCCGCTGCCACTCAAGATCTGCATCCGTGCGCGGCCAGCCAACGCTAGCACATCACCCTCATGGCTCTGAAGTGACCTGCACTCTAGCTAGGCGAGCATGCCCAAATGTCGGCCCGAACGAGGTATCCACACATCACTCCCTTGTGCACTGTTCCGATGATGTTTGGATATCCTTTCACTGCTCTCTTAGCTTACACGCCTATGCAACTCTGACTTTAACTCTTATTTATTCTGGAGATATCATCTCAAACAAGCAAATCCATTTTTCAGCCAAGCATGACGGCGCTACAGGATCTGGTACACATCCTGCACACCCGTATAACCTTGTAAGTATCTGTCCTCCGATACAACATCAAGGTCGATTCCTCTTATTTGATCAACCATTCGTCGTGTCAAAAATGCAGAGGGGGATGCAAGGAGCAAGAGGCCTGCACATCCAAGCAAGTGGTAACATGGACTTGTACATGGAACATCCCAAGAGCAAGTAGAGCTACAGTGAGCCTGTACAACAAGCTAGCATAAGTCCCTGTATTTCATTTAATTCGTACTGGCATTCTTATATGATTTATGTGCAGTGGCTCATCCACGAATTCAAGTTACCAGGGGAAAACATTTAACTTAAAAAATACGAAGGCACTTGCACTCCGGAAATCAACATAACTTGAGAAATGTGAAGCTACATGCACTTTGAAAACCAGCTAATGATCCAAAGTAGTTCGGATTATAAACACTAAATGATGCAAGCACCAAAAAACACAAAATGCAACATGGTGTACAAGGACTACAAACATGGTATGTACCTGCTTGAATTATTCATTCTCTGGCTGAAAATATCAAAGTGTAATTGCACGTATAACCAGTGCGCACACTGCATATCAATATATCTATCCTGCACAAGTATGCCAATAGTTTAAAACAACAGATTAGAAAAGTATTTATGCTATGTTGTTATGATACAGGGACTTTCTGGTAGATGGCCTCAACGTTTCCTCAAGCTATGAAAATGCACTATAATTTGCTTGTCATCAATGCCTACAAATCTCTGTCTCTCTCAACATAGTAGATCATCATTATACACTAAATCCTTCAATGAGCTTGCAAAATGCTTGCATTATCTCCCTCATTAGACACTATATGTTCATCACCAGGAGCATGTAAAATGTTTGCATCAAATCCTTCATTAGCAGTCTGTTCATTAGACACTTCAGGCTCAAGAACAACATGAACTTGTATGTTTGCACCAGAAACTTGATTAGATACATCAGATTCAGTCAGTTCAGTATTGATTTGGGGAGTTATAAAATAAGTAGAAATTGGTTTCATTTTCTCATAGATTCCCTACATACAAGCAGTTTTACAACACCATCAGGTTTAACTATTGGCCAGAAATTGAAGAGTTAAATTAGATATAATCAGGGTTGTGATGTACCTGCTCGTTGCGCATGCTACTCTTGCAAGCTGCGACTGTCTGTTTGCTCAAGCTCGATGCCATGCACGTGCTGCCGCCGCATGCACGTGCTGCCGCCGCTGCCTCCCACGCAGACTACACCCAGGGTTGGATCTTCATCTTCTTGTCCTTCCGTTCGCTTGAAGCCCGGCGACCGCCCTCCAATGAGGGTGCAAGGAAGTGCTGTGTCGGTCTGTCCAGCGGCCGCTAGGTTAGGAGCAAACCAGACTGGAGGCTGGAGCGAATGAATTGGGATTTTTCCTGTTGTCGATCGATTTGGGAGGCACTCGTTTGGGCCGCGAGCCTGCTATAGGGCCTGCCTTGCACTTATGTTATTGGCCCATCCAAATTGAAACATTTTTCTTCATTTTTTACATTGCCTGCTCGTGCGTTGGGACGAACAAAACTAGCATGGGCCAACCTGGACGACTCAAACTAGGTGCACACTTTCCAGCCACCTGAGGCGGCCGCCCATACCAGCCCCTATGGTGGCGTCGCCCCTTTTTGCGTTTATGATTGGATAGTGAAAAATATTCTAGTGGCGCTTTTGATTTACCCACAGAATGGTTGAATTGCTTGTTTCTATGAACTGAGTTCGCCAATAATGTGAAGGATGCCAGTCTTTTCATCCTATTATAGATTGCTTAGATCTCGATATGCCAAAAGTAATCGCATGAAATATACAGTAAAAGCCAGTGTGATGTGTTTGGCTACAACTAGTCTGGCTATACGTCCTCGTATAACATATCAAGGATGCACCATCTTACCAGATTAACCATTCGACTTACCCATGCAGTGTGGGAAGAAAGAAGTATTGGGACTGCGTATCCAAGAAATTGATGCCATGGAATCCTTCGTACAACCTTGTAAGCGAAAAAGAAGTTGCAGTGTACCTGTACAAAGAACTAGCGTAAGTTCAGTTACCTGCTTCTCGGAATTTTAGTTAGCCACTTATTAAAAAATTGTTCAATTACGTTGCTTGGCTTAATTTAGTTTGCTACTGATTACATAATGGCACAGCCTGTTAATCATATTGTAAACTGTGCCTATCTATGTGTTTGATACTTAATGTTAAGAATTACCTGTTTGCCTTAACTTAAATATATACTTGTTTGTTTAACTGCTTTGCTGCTGCAACAACGGGTTACAATGATGTTAATAACTACTTTTCAGCATCCAATTGAAACTCTTTAATTCCTTGTTTGTTTAACTGGTTTGCTGTTATAACTCCCAGTTGAGATGTTTTGCTAACTTCAACTTTTCTGAATCCAATCGGAACTTTAATGGCAAAACAGGTTAGCCCAAGATCAAAGAGTGAGGTCCCCATGGACGTTGCATCGTCGCACAATAGTGGCACCGGCCCAATCATGCATTATGAATTGCCAACTGCTGATGCTCTAGAGGCTAAACTAGAGGTAGAAAGAGATTCTGCTTCTGCACTTAGAGATGAAGTTGACATGTTGAGGAAGCAAGCAGCACAATCACAAGCAGTACTCAAGAAAACCATTAAATATTTGGTGGATTTCAAAACGAAGCAAGCTGAGACTGACCAGATTGTTAATGTCCTGAAGGAAAAAAGGAAATTAAATTCCTACTTGGTATATCATAGGTGAAATGTTCTTTCCATAGTTGAATAACCTTTGTGTTGTCTATTCATGTAATCAATCAAACCATTTGTTTTAGAGATCATGTAATAATTGTTTTTTTGTTTTTTGGTTTGTAACTTTATTTGAGCACAAGTCTGTATTAATTGATAAGACTCTGAGACATTTCATTTGGATTGCTGTGCTAGACCTACAAATATGCCAATTGGGCTGAATGTGCATTCAGCAATAGTAGTAGTATAGATGGACCATAAGTGGCACGCATCGGAAAGGGCCAAGATGCTGGCTAAAAAAAAGGATGTTGTTGTAGCCAAAAAAAGTACAGCAACCTGGCTTATGTATGTTAGTTGATATTATTGATCCATATACTCTATAAGTGTTTATATGTCTGTTAGTTCTGTACATTCTTGGTTGATTGACTCGGTATTTGAATCTTGATACATCGCTTGTGTACATATCTAAATGGGAGTACATATTATGCTCGTGTGGCATTTGAGTTGGACATGAAGTGTTCCAAATATTCGAATTCACCTTAAACTGGATTCTAGTTTCTGAATTCGAGTATCGGCATTTGTAAACCATATTCATATATGACAGTGGAATACATCTGTGTCGTCCTTTTGAAGATATATAAAAACACATAGAATGATTTATAAAGATTCATATAGGAATACAAAATGGATTCAAATTTAGTTGCCAGGGTAAACGTGGATGCTTATTGTCCCAAAATTCAAAAGAAGCAGCAAAATTTCCACTCCCACGTCGGCTGCCCGAAGCCAAGTGTTTGGGAGATGGAAATTACTGTCTACCCATTACACGGACAATCCATTGGCCCGATTTCCACTGCTCTAAATAGGGGTGGTGTCGTGGAAATATCACGTTAGATGTCCTCGTGAAAGGACTTAGTCGTGGAGCCATCGCGACGGGTTAGCTTAAAGGGGTTAAACCGGACAAAGGACACGAGGGTTTTATACTAGTTCGGCCCCTTCGATGAAGGTAAAGGCCTACGTCTAGTTGTGATGGGATTATTTGGGTCTCGATAACCAGGGAGCTAAACAATCTATGTATGGCTCTCGAGTTGTTGTTTCTTGTCCCTGAACCGCCGCCGGGTCATCCCCTTATATACACGGGTTGACGCCCGGCCGGTTTACAGAGTCCCGCGGCCGGCTCATACAAGTGTCCGGCTCGGTCTCTCCTTTCCTGACTTACAATACAAGCTACATGATTATGGCGGTTTACCACTATGGGCCCTAATCCACCTTTGGGCTCGGGGCCTCTAAGCTTCATAGTAAAGCGCCATCTTCTGGGTCTTCATGGGCTTCAATATAGTTGAGCGTGAACCGGCCCCTCCTGGGCGGTTTATCGTCAATAGTTATATCCCCAACATTAGGCCCCAGATTGATTTGAACCTGTTCATGTCAATCTTCAGTACGTAGAAAAATCCTGTGAACATCTTCCTTCATTTCTCGTAAACCGCCATGATGTCTTCTCTCATAAACTTTGTTAAACCACCGTGACGTCATCCTCTGGACACAACAACGGATCATCATGACGTCATCTCTGTAAAAAATTAAAAAGATTCCCTTCATTAATGGTCTCCCGAAAATCGAGGCGTCAGCCGCGCCCACTTTTGCCACTTCAGGCTCCTTGATTCTCGCGCCTGCCATTTATCCCTTTGCCTTATAAATAGGATCAGGGGTCCTTTCTTTCTTCCCCTTCCGTGCCTTTTCTTCCTCCTTGCGACGCTCAAGCTCTGAAGCTCCGCCGCCGCCCTCAACCTTCGAGCACTGCGTTAACAAAGGCCACTGCATCAACCTGACATACGGCTCTTCTTCGCTAACCATGCGCATCTAGTAAGCCTCCTCCTCTCAACCCTAGATCTGTATTTAGGGTTTCTACGTTCATCTGCGTTCATTGGTGTTCATCTTTTCTCGCTGCCTTCGCGCTTACTGTTGAATCTAGATGAACTTATCATCCTCCTATGGAGGCCGAAGTTTGTAACTTTAGTTTACCTCATCGTAGTATCTCCTCTTGCCTTGATAGTTCCCTTCTGGACTTTGGTGTTCTGTCGTCGCCATTTTAGGGCTCAGAATAATTTTCTTACTGAACCACGGTAGATCCAAATTTATACTGTCATTTTGTGAAACCTGTTTCTGTCAACACTTAGTAGATTTTCAGCTCTGGCTCTCCACCTAAGGGCGAGACAATCCACCATGTACCATCAGCCCTCACTTAAACCGCCATCTTGACTTGAATAGTAATTTTCGGTTTATCTCACATGTATGCTTTGATCAAATTCCCGGTTTAACACCGATTAGTGCACTTGAACCGTCAATCGTAAACCGGCCTTCATTTTTCATTTATAGTTTGCTTTCCAAGATGACCAAACAATTCTCTGCTTGCAACTGGGTTCCGTCCCGGATCACGGAGACACAAATCAATGGATATGTTACCACTGGCGCTTTAGCCTCAAAAAGGATTCTTCATTGGTGAGTCCCGGGCCCTGAGTGCCCTCCTAAGCATCAAGATGGAGAGGTGATTGTATTTATGCAACACTTAGACTGGGGATTCAGCCCGCCCGGATCAAAAAAATTCCGGGATGTCCTTGCGAGCCTTCAACTCCATCCACAAGATATTGGACCGAATTCCGTGTCTAATATATGCAATTTTCAAGTGTTCTGTGAAGTTTACCTTCAAGAAGAACCATCTATGGAGCTTTTCCGGGATTTTTTCCATTTAAAACGCCGCACGCAGTTCTCTGATGGTCCGAACACGGAACTTGGTGGGGTATCAATCCAGAAGAGAAAAGAAGTTGATTTCCCTCATGCAAAACAACATAGCCATCCCAAAGATTGGAACCAAACTTGGTTTTATTGCCACAATACTGCCCCTGCTCGAGAAAATCCTTTGCTGGGTTACCGCCCTCACCGGCTTAGCAATGGCCACCCGTTACCTCAACAATTAACTGCCAAAGAACAACAAATTTATGCACCTCAACTCGCCAAGCTCTGGGCTCTCCTGGCCAATGGTTTGACTGGTATTGATCTCGTCCGCTGCTGGGTTTCTTGGGGTATTCTTCCTTTAAGTCACCGCCCCAGATTAATGCATGAATACACTGGCAACGTCAAGGATCCTCAACGATATCATGAAATAGAAATGACAGATATTGAAGTTACTGAATCTATGAAGAAGATGCTTGACGAACTGATCGCCGCATGCAGCCAAATTGGGTTGCCACCTTTTTGCACCTCCAACAAACTGCCAGCGGTAAAGTTTAGCTTAATGCTTACTGATTCGCCTCCGCTTTAATAATGTGCTAATACTCCTTTGCTTTAATTTCACAGGACAATAGTTCCTTCTAGAAACGGAATAAACCAGTTAGGGCTCCTCGTGCGAAGAGCAAGGTCACAAAGAAAGCTGCCAAGAAGAAAACTGCCGAGTCTTTCGATCCGCCAGAAGATATTGACGAATCGGATCCAAAGGTAGAACTTGACTTGCTTGGTTCCTTTTTCATACACCTTATTGACAATGACTATTCCTAGGATGATGTGGAGGCCAGCCGTGTGGACCATGTTGAGGTAATCTCTCTTTCCTCCGGTTTAGATCTTGTGTCGGTTCAAAGATTTCGCCGTGTAGTTCGGAAAGTAAAATACTCTCACCCTCTTGCTTATTTCGATCCAAAATTTTCTTTGAAGACACAGCAAACTGAAGAGCGGCACACAACCCGGCACAGTGGCTAGCAAATCACCTCTTCCGGTTTACCGGATACACCAACCCGGAAACATCGTCTAGAGGTTACTTGTTCTCCTGAAAACCTTTATCCTTTGAAGGGTTTCTTCCGATACCCACTTAATCCGTCTGATATGAATTACCAGGTGTCTTCCAATTCGTATGGCGGTTCATCAACCACTCAGCTGCCTCCCCTTAAAACCGTCCCTGGGTAAGTATATTGCCCTTCATATTTTTCCATCATAGTTCGGTTTACCGTGCTAATCTTTGTTTTGATGTCACAGTGCCAAAGCCCATATGAGCAAGAAGGCTAAAACCAGTGCCCCTATCGGTGAAGTTGAAATACTGATGTTATGGATGATTCCACCCCACAAGGCGAGAACACTGACGCTAATACGCTGGAAGCTGACCCGGCCACTCATATTGATCCATCGAGCCCTCATGCTACTCCTTCAAGCCCGGCTGCTGATCCGCCAAGCCCAGCTGCTAATCCGCCAAGTCCAGCCAGGGGTACCGTCAATCCGCCAACTCCACCAAAAGGTAATGATGATGATGTTGTCATTACTGGCACGGCTCACACCAATCCTGGTAATCCGGTTGTCTTGGCCAAACATACTGCCAAGGAGGAATTTACTGCTATGGGCAAGGGGAAAGGGAAGACGGATTTATCCAACTTCGTCAACCTTAGCGCCGAGGAACTTCATTCCGGTTTTTTAAACCGCCTTTACACCAGCCGTGACTTTGAAGCCGGTTTGGTGAACCTGATGAAGGAGCGTTATGAGGTACTCTTCATGAATACTTTGAAAATTTACTCTATTATGCATATCTTTTCCATTGTAGCCCCCAAGGGCTGGGTTATCTCTTGAATATAAACCGGGACTTCGATATAAAGAACACTTCAGCTGAGTAGCCCCCAAGGGCCGGTTTGTCTCTTGAAGACAAACCGGGAATGTCTGTCCTTGTTAATTGCCTTTACTTATAACTGATCAATTGTGCATTAGCCCCCAAGTGCCAAGCTTAATACCTGGATTGAGCCTTGGGACTTTGAAAAATACTCACTTTTAAAAAAGCAATCCACATTAGCCCCCAAGTGCCAAGTGTATAACTTGTTATGCACTTGGGACTTTAAGAGATATTAACTGCTTTATCATCTGACTTTGCAGGCTGATATAAAGACCAAAGAGTCCCAAACCGCCGATCTTCAAGAAATCATTAAGTCACAGCAAGAAGAGACCTCTAAAGCCAAATAGGAGCTAAAGGGCGCTTTAACTGGTATGGAACAGCTGAAAGAGAGCTTCAAAACTAAACGCACCAATTGGGAAACAGAAAGAGCTGCTTTGTTGAAATGGGTTGAAGACGCTGAAGCAGCTCTTAAACCGGTGGAGGAAGAGCTGACGGGTTTGAAACTTCAAGTGAATTCCATGACAGCTGTAGTTTTTGGTAAGTATTTTATAATAACTTGCTTCTGCAGTACCATCAACTCCGCCGGTTTAACATTAAATTCTTAAACCGTCGCAGGGAATCGCATTGCTCATCTTGGAGAGGATATGCGGATGAAGTTGAAGGCGGCTTATACGTTGATTGAGCAACTGTATACTGGTGCACAACGGGTTATCTCTGCAGCTTCATATAACAGACCGGCACCCACCTTGATCAAGGATACCTTGGCCAGGCTCTCAATGACTCCTGCTCAGATAGAGGAGGTGAAGCGATCGGCTGCTAGGGCGGGCGCTTTACTGGCACTGACTCGGGCCAAAGCATAGATATCTGACTTGGATCCAGTTGATATCGCCAAGGGATTTCCGGATGAACAAGCAGACGGGTCAGCATTTGACAATGAAGCCCTCAAAGCTCTGACAAAGGAGATGCGTCCGCTATCAAGTCAACTGGCTGCAGAGGCTAACTTGACGGTTCATCGGTCCTTTTATGATGAAAAGAACCAGCGGGTTGATACGACTGTGACAGAAGCGCAAAACTTTATCCCGCCAATCCGTAAGCACACTTACGCCCCTGATATTGAACCGTCCAATCTGATAATTGAAGAAGCTGTATTTCAGGCTCTAACCCGGATTGACTGGACCCCCATTGACTTCCAGCCTCTGGGTGGAGAAGAGGAGGTTGAACCGGCCCTGAAGATCCTTCAACTTCACGTCGTCCTGGCAATGAGTCTTAATCCGGCATTCGGGTTACTTTGACAGATTTTGTTGTGTAAGAACAATCAGCATTTTGGGCCTCAAAGCGCCTTGTAATAGGCTAGTGCAAGTATTTTAATCATCGGCACTGATACATAACTTTGGTTGATTCGTTATGATATTTGTTGTGCTTGATTACACTTTGATGATTTTGATGCGATTGTGATATCTGCATAAAAAGAATTTTCCTGGCGGTTTACCATCGGACGGGTCATAATGCCCAAGATAAAGCCTGATTAATAATCAAACTTGAATAAATATGAAATAATTAATACCTGTGATATGACATCACGTAGTTGGTTTACCAATTTTGATTCTAGTAAGGGTGAAGACCCAAATCTTGAGTTTTTATAACTTTCACCATGTCGTGATGGTGTGTAATAATTTATGCCAGGTTACGATGAACACTAGATGATCAAACTGGCGACATGTAGTCAAAGCCATGTTGGGTTAACAAACGCCGGTTTGCTAATAGGGTCTGACAACTTTTAGTTGGCAGCCAAGCCGGGTTTAACAAACACGGGTTTAAGAATAAGGCCTGACAACTTGTAGTTGAAAGCCAAGCCGGGTTAACAAACACCGGGTTAGTATGATGACTGAAGAGCCAGACCGGATCAAAAGATACCGATTCAACATAAAATTCATCAAAAAGAGACAAACTTCTGACAAAAGGCAAATAAAACCATGTAGTCGAGGCTTTTCGAGGGATGCTAGGCCCAAATTCGAGGCTTTTCGTGGGCTACCAGGCCGCTGAATTAAACCATTTGACAAAGCCAAGATGGGCCTCCAACTAACCAATCATCATTTTAACTTTGACAAGTTCAGGGTCTCAATGAGCGTAACTGTCAAACGTTCGGCGGGTCATGCCAAGATTACCTGGATAGGAGTGGCTTACTTGATGAAGGCAGGTTAACCCGGGGTTTTAGGTGAATACACCAGGCTTACAAGCCGTGGGTCGATACCCAGCTACAAGGGTCCTTTCAAACTCTTTGTCACTTTACACAAAGAGCCCCCAAGTAACTTAGTGAGTTGTGCTCATTGGGTGCCTATGTTTGAGCTGTGCATAACATCCAGAGTCTCTTTGGCCCCTTGGGTGTGAAGCTCCCAAGCTGTATTGTGGCATGATAGCCGGTTTAACAGGTAGTACTCTGCTTTGTCAGCCGAAGCCCCCATGTAACTCAAAAGATATTTGAGAAAAAACAGCAGAGGCCCTGCTTATAGCAAGGATGCTGGTTTATTTTATTGATCATAATATATACATTGTCAAAATATGTACATAAGAGTAGCCTATAGCTCAAGTATAGTAAGGCCGAAGGAGAGCAATGTTCCACGGTCGTCGGGTCTCCTCCTCAGAACTGCGTGAGTTGTCTCGAACGTCAATGAGGTAGTATGATTCCTTGTGCCGATTTTTGCTGACCACAAAGGGCCCTTCCCAAGGTGGGGATAACTTGTGCATATCGGTCTGATCCTGGATGAGCCGGAGCACTAAGTCGCCTTCTTGAAAGGTTCTTGTCTTAACCCGGCGGCTGTGATAACGCCGCAGGTCTTGCTGATAAACCGCCGAACGAGCCAAAGCCATATCCCGTTTTTCATCTAACAGGTCCAACGCCTCCTGGCGTGCTTGCTCATTGTCCGCTTCAACATAATTGGCAACCCGGGGCGAATCATGACGAATATCACTTGGGAGGACCGCCTCTGCCCCGTATACCATGAAGAAAGGTGTGTAACCCGTCGATCTAGTGGGGGTGGTGTTGATGCTCCATAACACAGAAGGCAATACTTCCACCCAACAACCCGGCATCCTCTTTAAAGGAACCATGAGCCGGAGCTTGATACCCTTCAAGATTTCTTGATTGGCTCTCTCAGCTTGACCATTGGACTGGGGGTGCGCCACGGATGCTAGGTCAAGCCGGATGTGCTCTCTCTGACATAAATCCTCCATCTCACCTTTAGAAAGGTTTGTACCATTATCCGTGATGATGCTGTGTGGAAAGCCGAAGCAGAAGATAATATTTTTGAGAAATTGAACTGCCGTAGCCGCATCACACTTGCTGACAAGCTCTGCTTCAACCCATTTGGTGAATTTGTCAACCGCCACCAACAGGTGGGTCTTCTTATCCTTGGAGTGCTTAAAGGGCCCCACCATATCAAGCCCCCAAGTAGCAAACGGCCAAGTGATAGGAATCATCCTTAATTCTTGAGCCGGAACATGAGCTCGACGTGAAAACTTTTGACAAGCGTCACACCGCTTTACCAGATCCTCCGCATCAACATGAGCTTTCAACCAGTAGAACCGATGACGAAAAGCTTTAGCAACCAGGGACTTTGAACCGGCATGGTGACCACAATCCCCTTCATGAATTTCCCGTAGGATCTCTTGGCCTTCTTCAGGAGAAACACAACGCTGAAATACGCCTGAAAAGCTGCAGCGGTGTAACTCGCCATTATGAATAACCATGGACTTGGATCGCCGGACTATCTGTCGGGCCAGAAGTTCATCGTCTGGTAACTCGCCCCGGTTCATATATGCCAGATACGGAACCGTCCAATCCAGCACAACATGTAAAGCGGCCACCAATTGGGCCTCCGGATCAGGAACAGCTAAATTCTCCTCTGTAGGTAACTTAACAGACGGGTTATGCAAGAGATCTAAAAAGGTATTGGGAAGTACTGGTTTACGCCGAGACCCCAGCCGGCTTAAAGCATCTGCCACTTTGTTTTTGCGCCGATCAATATCCTCAACCTGATACCCTTTGAAGTGACCCTCCACAATATCCACCTTGCGTCTGTAAGCCACCTTGAGTGGGTCCTTAGAATCCCAAATGCCAGAAACTTGCTGGGCCACCAGATCAGAATCTCCAAAGCATCATACCTGGCTTAAATTCATCTCCTTGGACACATGGAGCCCATGGAGTAAAGCCTCGTACTCAGCTGCATTGTTAGTACAGGGGAACATTAATCGGAGAACATAACGAATTTTATCACCTCGAGGGGAAGTAAGGACAACTCCAGCCCCCAAGCCCTCCAATTGCCTGGATCCATCAAAGTGAATAGTCCAGTATGTATTATCCGGTTTGTCCTCTAGTGTTTGTAACTCGGTCCAATCATTGATGAAGTCAACAAGTTCTTGAGATTAATTGGTTGTTCGAGGCATATACTTCAACCCATGGGGACCAAGCTCAATTGCCCACTTTGCAACCCGGCCAGTTGCCTCCCTGTTCTGAATTATATCACCCAAAGGAGCTGAACTGACCACTTTAATGGGATGGCCTTGAAAGTATTGTTTTAGCTTCCGACTTGCCATAAAAACTCCATATACCAGCTTCTGCCAATGCAGATATTGCTGCTTTGACTCGATGAGCACCTCATTGATATAGTAAACCGGCCATTGAACCGGATATTCCTTGCCAGCCTCCTTGCGCTCCACCACAATTGCCACACTGACAGCACGGGCATTAGCAGTCACGTACAATAACAAGGGCTCTTTGTCAACCGGAGTAGCAAGGACTGGCGGTTCAACCAATTGCCGCTTCAAGTCTTCAAACGCCGCATTAGCCGCATTACTCCAGACAAAGGTGTCTGTTTTCTTCAACATCTGATATAGAGGGATCGCCTTCTCTCCCAAGCGGCTAATAAACCGGCTTAGGGCTACAATTTGACCTGCCAGACACTGAACATCATTGATGCACGCCGGTTTAGCCAAAGATGTAATCGCTTTGATCTTCTCCAGATTAGCCTCAATGCCTCTATTGGACACCAGAAAACCTAGAAGCTTGCCTGCCGGAACACCGAAAACTATTGGAAATATGCCCTAGAGGCAATAATAAATTGATTATTATTATATTTCCTTGTTCATGATAATCGTTTATTATCCATGCTAGAATTGTATTGATAGGAAACTCAGATACATGTGTGGATACATAGACAACACCATGTCCCTAGTAAGCCTCTAGTTGACTAGCTCGTTAATCAATAGATGGTTACGGTTTCCTGACCATGGACATTGGATGTCGTTGATAACGGGATCACATCATTAGGAGAATGATGTGATGGACAAGACCCAATCCTAAGCCTAGCACAAGATCATGTAGTTCGTATGCTAAAGCTTTTCTAATGTCAAGTATCATTTCCTTAGACCATGAGATTGTGCAACTCCCGGATACCGTAGGAGTGCTTTGGGTGTGCCAAACATCACAACGTAACTGGGTGGCTATAAAGGTACACTACGGGTATCTCTGAAAGTGTCTGTTGGGTTGGCACGAATCGAGATTGGGATTTTGTCACTCCGTGTAAACGGAGAGGTATCTCTGGGCCCACTCGGTAGGACATCATCATAATGTGCACAATGTGACCAAGGGGTTGATCACGGGATGATGTGTTATGGAACGAGTAAAGAGACTTGCCGGTAACGAGATTGAACAAGGTATCGGTATACCGACGATCGAATCTCGGGCAAGTACCATACCGCTAGACAAAGGGAATTGTATACGGGATTGATTGAGTCCTTGACATCGTGGTTCATCCGATGAGATCATCGTGGAACATGTGGGAGCCAACATGGGTATCCAGATCCCGCTGTTGGTTATTGACCGGAGAACATCTCGGTCATGACTACATGTCTCCCGAACCCGTAGGGTCTACACACTTAAGGTTCGATGACGCTAGGGTTATAAAGGAAGTTTGTATGTGGTTACCGAATGTTGTTCGGAGTCCCGGATGAGATCCCGGACGTCACGAGGAGTTCCGGAATGGTCCGGAGGTAAAGATTTATATATAGGAAGTCCTGTTTCGGCCATCGGGACAAGTTTCGGGGTCATCGGTATTGTACCGGGACCACCGGAAGGGTCCCGGGGGCCCACCGGGTGGGGCCACCTGCCCCGGGGGCCACATGGGCTGTAGGGGGTGCGCCTTGGCCTACATGGGCCAAGGGCACCAGCCCCTAGAGGCCCATGCGCCAAGATAAAGGAAAAAGGGGAGAGTCCTAAAGGGGAAGGCACCTCCGAGGTGCCTTGGGGAGGATGGACTCCTCCCCCCTCCTTAGCCGCACCCCTTCCTTGGAGGAGGGGGCAAGGCTGCGCCTCCCCCCTCTCCCCTGCCCCTATATATAGTGGAGGGGAGGGAGGGCATCCATACCTGAGCCCCTAGCGCCTCCCTCCCTCCCGTGACACCTCCTCCTCTCCCGTAGGTGCTTGGCGAAGCCCTGCAGGATTGCCACGCACCTCCATCACCACCATGCCGTTGTGCTGCTGCTGGATGGAGCCTTCCTCAACCTCTCCCTCTCTCCTTGCTGGATCAAGGCGTGGGAGACATCGTCGAGCTGTACGTGTGTTGAACGCGGAGGTGCTGTCCGTTCGGCACTAGGATCATCGGTGATCTGAATCACGACGAGTACGACTCCATCAACCCCGTTCACTTGAACGCTTCCGCTTAGCGATCTACAAGGGTATGTAGATGCACTCCCCTTTCTACTCGTTGCTGGTCTCTCCATAGATAGATCTTGGTGTTACGTAGGAAATTTTTTGAATTTCTGCTACGTTCCCCAACAAAAACAAACTTGTCCGGATTGAGCATCATCTTGTAAACACGCAGATTGTCAAAGGTCTCCTTGAGATCACCTATCAATGTCTCCTTCTTCCTGGACTTTACCACAATGTCATCAACATAGGCATGAACGTTGCGCCCAATCTGAGTGTGAAGACAATTTTGCACACAGAGCTGATAAGTTGCCTAGGCACTCTTGAGCCCAAAAGGCATAGAGACATAGCAGAAGGCTCCAAAGGGAGTGATGAAGGCGGTCTTATCCTGGTCCTTAACTGCCATTTTGATCTGATGATAGCCTGAATAAGCATCCAAGAAGCTCAAACGCTGACAACCCACCGTCGCATCAATGATCTGATCAATACGCGGGAGAGTAAAAGGATCGGCCGGACAAGCTTTGTTCAAATCTGTGTAGTCCACACACATGCGCCAAGTGCCGTTTTTCTTAAGAACAAGCACCGGATTAGCCAACCACTCAGGGTGAAACACTTCAACGATAACCCCAGCAGCCAACAGCCGGGCTACCTCCTCATCAATTGCCTTGTGACTCTCCTCGTTAAAGCGGCGAAGAAATTGCTTGACCGGTTTAAACTTGGGATCAATATTAAGAGTGTGCTCAGGGAGTTCCCTCGGTACACCTGGCATGTCAGAAGGCTTCCATGCAAAAATGTCCCAGTTTCACGGATGAACTCGATGAGCGCGCTTTCCTATTTCGGATCCAGATTTGTGCTGATGCTAAACTGTTTGGATGAATCGCCAGGAACAAAGTCAACAAGTTTAGTCTCATCAGCCTGAATGTCAGGTTCGGGTCATGCTCAGTTGTGGGCTTGTTCAGAGGGGTCATATCTGTCGGATCAACATTGTCTTTATAGAACTTCAACTCCTCTGTAGCACAAACCGACTCAGCATAGGCCGCATCACCCTCCTCGCAATCCAAAGCGATCTTACGACTTCCGTGAACTGTGATGGTCCCCTTGTGACCCGGCATCTTGAGCTACAAATAAATATAACAGGGTCGTGCCATGAACTTTGCATAAGGCGGTCGTCCAAACAGTGTGTGGTATGGGCTCTGGATCCACACCACTTCAAAGGTCAATGTCTCAGACTGGGAGTCATGCTCATCACCAAACACAACCTCCAAAGCGATCTTACCCACAGGATATGCCGATTTACCTGGTACCACACCATGGAAAACAGTGTTTGACGGTTTAAAACTCTTGTCTGTCAACCCCATGCGACGGAAGGTCTCATAATACAGAATGTTGATACTGTTGCCTCCATCCATAAGCACTTTGGTGAACTTGTAACCTCCCACCTGAGGTGCCACCACTAAAGCCAGGTGACCTGGATTGTCAACCCGAGGCGGATGATCCTCTTTGCTCCACACAATGGGTTGCTCGGACCACCGCAAGTAGCGTGGTACTGCCGGTTCAACAGCATTAACTGCCCTCTTGTGAAGCTTTTGATCACACTTGCACAAACTAGTGGTGAACACATGATACTGCCCACCATTCAACTGCTTTGGGTGACTCTGATAACCCGACTGCTGCTGATTTCCTTGATTATTCTGTTGGCTATTACCACCTTGGTTGTTCTGGTTGCCCTGATTATTCTAAAATCCAGAGTTTGAACCGCCGCCACCATGAAAACCTGGACCTGAACCGCCCGATGGACCCTGATCATACCGGAAAAGATCTGAGTTTTTGAACTCCTTCATAATGTGACAATCTTTCCAAAGATGTGTTGCAGGAACCTCCTTCGCCCCATGCTTTGGGCAGGGCTGGTTTAACAAACGCTCCAGATTCATTCCGCCACCACGCTGGGGCGGTTTACCCTTACGACGCTACACATTAGCGTTAGCCACAAAATCTGAATCTGCTTTGCGCTTACCATTATTCCCATGGCCTCCTTGGTTGTGCTGCTGTCCCTTTGCACCGCCATTCTTCTTTCCCTTCTCCGGTTTCTCCTCATCAGAATCGGGATCCTTGGTATTATCCGAATCGGCATATTTGACCAAGGCGGCCATAAGGGTGCCCATGTCATTGCAGTGGCGCTTGAGCCGTCCCAACTTCATCTTTAGTGACTTAAACCGGCAATTACGTTCCAGCGTGATGATTGCTTGGCCAGCATTAATCCGGTCTGACGAATGCAAAACTTCTGAAACTCGACGCACCCAATGAGTTGTTGACTCGTTCTCCCCTTGAACACAGGCATCCAGATCCACAATGAACATAGGCTGTTTACATGTGTCCTTGAAATTGGCTATAAACCGGGCCTTCAACTGGTCCCATGACTCGACGGAGTTAGCTGGTAAGTTCTTCAACCACGTACGGGTTGTTCCCTCCAACATCATCATGAAGTACTTTGCACAAGCCGCTTCATCCATGTCCAGCATCTCCATTGCCATCTCATAACTTTCCACCCATGCCTCGGGTGGCTGATCAGCGGTATAATTAGGTACCTTACGTGGGCCCTTGAAGTCCATAGGCAATCGCACATTACGGAGAGCTGGAATAAGACACGGCACTCCCCAAGAACTGAAAGCAAGCCCGGTGCCTCGGTCTACTGATGTTGCTGGCTGAACCGGGGCGGGATGATAACGATATGTATGCTGTGCTGCTAAAGCGGCCTCCCTTCGTGCTCTGCCATTATCCACCACGTCCTGAGCGTTCACCTCACCACGCGCCAGATTGGGTCCTTGAGGGACAATACGGCACCGCGCACTGCTGGACACCTCCGGTTCATCTATATGCCTGCTATAGCTTTTTCTCGGACGTGGGGTCGTGTGAATCCTGTCTTGGCTATACAAGTAAGCTTGATGCTGTGTCATAGCCATTTGAAGAAGATCCCTGGCCCGCTGTGTCTCAACCACCGCTGGCGATTCACCCTCTATCGGAATAGCTGCCAACCGGGATGCTTCTGCTATCATATTGTCCAAAGGAGTAGAGAAGTGACCCAGCGGGGGTGTGGTATACCATGGCGGGTTGTCCGTTCGTCGAGGTCGACCCATCACCTGAGGTTGATCCGGCGCTCCGGTCCTTGGCACAATAATCCAGTTCACTGCTGTCGGATTGCTAGTCCCTGCTCCTGGTGTATCAAAGAGATTCATCGCACTGTAATCCGCCGGCAAGCAAGATTGATGTCTCCTCCTGAATACTTGATTCGAAGCGTTCTGATCCATCAAAATTCAATAATTCTCGGCTTGAATCCTCTGCGCCTGGGCATCTAAAGCGGCCCACTCCTCAGCCATCCTGATCTCCTCAGCCGCTAAATCTTCTTTGGCCTGTGTTATCTGATCCTTTAGCCTCGCAATGTCTGCATTGTGCTGATCCTGCGTCGCCGGAGTAACTGTCGTGGTCAACAAGGTTGCCCAGGCATCCATCAAACCGGAGAGAACTTGAGCCGGCCGGCGCGCGGAGCCTCCTGCCCCTGCCACCGGTCCGGACGCCGCCGCAGTAGAATTTTGCAAAGTTGGCTGTGTTCCGGCCATGAAGATTCCGACTCGGTTCGGCGGTTCAAGGAATTCCGAAATACTGGTGCCATTGGAATACCCTTCGAACACACCGTCATGAACTTGACAGGGATTCGGTTTCACTAGTGGATGTTTCGCCCTCGGAATAAGCGACCGTCTCACCTTCAGACACCGGTTCAAATCCGATCCCGTGGACACATCCCACGAACGCACGCTTCATGGCGGGATGAATCCGAGCAGGGCTTGCACGCTGAGCCGTCTCGACGAGGTCAGTGCAGATGTTCGGCTCAGGGCCCAGTTCGCCGATCTTGCCAATGAAAACGTGAATTCCGCCAAAGGGGACCCGGTACCCGTACTCAATTGAGCCGGCCTCGGGGCCCCATCCTGCGTCGTCGATGTAGAGCTTGCCACGATGACTCTTGGTCATCCAGCCAACCACGTACCCTTTGAGTCCTTCAAAGTTGCCCTTCAAGAACTCTAAACCATCGTGCGATAGCCCCACGGTGGGCGCCAACTGTCATGGAAATATCACTTCAGATCTCCGTGTGAAAGGACTTAGTCGTGGAGCCATCGCGACGGGTTAGCTTAAAGGGGTTAAATTGGACAAAGGACATGAGGGTTTTATACTAGTTCTGCCCCTTCGATGAAGGTAAAGGCCTACGTCTAGTTGTGATGGGATTATTGGGGTCTCGATAACAAAGGAGCTAAACAAGCTATGCCTGGCTCTCGAGTTGTTGTTTCTTGTCCCTGAACCGCCGCCGGGTCGTCCCCTTATATACACGGGTTGACGCCCGGCCGGTTTACAGAGTCCCGAGGCCGGCTCATACAAGTGTTCGGCTCGGTCTCTCCTTTCCTGACTTACAATACAAGCTACATGATTATGGCGGTTTACCACTATGGGCCCTAATCCACCTTTGGGCTCCGGGGCTCTAAGCTTCATAGTAAAGCGCCATCTTCTGGGTCTTCATGGGCTTCAATATAGTTGAGCGTGAACCGGCCCCTCCTGGGCGGTTTATACTCAGTAGTTATATCCCCAACAGGTAGGTTAGTAACTTCAAATAGACGTGACATGACCGCCTCTGAGCCCATTCCAACACGGTGGGCGTCAAACATGGGCGGCAAAACACATTTGATTCAAGCTCGTCCGAAAGACCTCTGTTTCTCCCTCCATTCCAAATTCATACACGGTGGGCAGCAAAACAAACTCGACTCGGCCTAAATCGATGTAGGCAAATATTTTCAATAGGGGCAGGTTTGTAACTTCACTTAGACGTGACACAACCACCCTACCTGTCAGCCCCGTTCATACACCGTGGGCGCCAACCATGGGTGCCAACCACCCTCTCCTCGCCCAAAATCGCTCTGGGCAAATATTGGCGAGATGCGAGATTACCGTCCTATCCCCAACCGAAGAGATGTCCAAATTTTAAATGGGGGCTAAGTTCGTAACTTTCCCATATTTCAGACAGCCGCGTCCCAAAAACATGGTTCCCCGTACCTCTCCCTCCATTTTCCCATTCATACACCGTCCGCGCTAGAACACCCCATCCCCACACTAGCCTCCGTCCGCCACCCCATCCATCGCCGCCGTCCTCCACCACATCCATCACCACCGTCCTCCACCATGTCGGAGTGCCTACCAAGACCGCGTCGTCCACTGCTAGAGATGGACATTTCTCATCCACGATGATGGACCAATAGCCTTGCATTGCGTCCTCTCGCTTCATCGGCGCCGTCGTCCTCTTTGCCCGGGCCGCTCACACGACCTTCTCTTCCACCGCAACGGGACTTATCCCCTGATGCACCCGTCTACCATCGCAGATCTGCTTCAACGCCACCGACAGCCATCGCACCCCCGATGCCTACACGACGCCGCAAGAGAGGTGATACTTCATATCTCCTCAACTTTTTGATCTCAACCAGAAAATAGATCTTAACTTGGTTACTCTACTTTCTTTCCAGCTCTTAGAATTTAGTGCTTAGTTCGAAGCAAACAATGGATGCTAAATATCATTTCTCCGGTTTGCAGCTTCAAATCTGCCATGGCACAGCAATAATACGGTTTAATTGATCATGCTTAGGGTTTAATTGATCATGTTGGTTCCGTGGTAGTTTCTTTAATAGAAATCGGAGGGGAAACCCTCTTTTGCTAAAAATAATATGCTTAGAGTTTCCCCCCTTTATGATCACTATACAATCGGAATACGTGCTTCGTGTCATAATAACACTGCTCCACCCATCAAGCTAAACAAGCTTAGATGTCCAAATACGAATCTGATATTATTAAAACAGAGTTGTTTAATTGGTCAGTTAAATGTTCCTAAATTAGTTTCGAAAATGCATGTTCGCCGCTCGGGTGTGTATCTCTACAGGGTGCCCACGGTGGGCCCGCCCACCTTGGGATTTTGGGTCATCCCAAGCCCTAATTCCCCTTTGTTCTGCTGCACGCTTCCGATCTCTACTCGCCCCCAGCCGCCTACCTCGCCGGCGACTTGCCGTCCCCGGACGGCATCACTCTAGGAGGAGATGCCGGACTAACACGAGGCCAGGAGCCGCTCGCCCAACAGCGTCACCGCTGCCCGGGCGCGCCGCCGTGCCTACCTTCCCAGTCCGTTCAGGGCTCAGGCGTGCAGCACCACCAAGCCAACCCGATTTATCCTAAGATACGTCCTCGACACTCAGCAGCTACTCCTCATCACCCGTTTTCTAATTGATTCATCACTCATTAGGCAGGACTGTCATTAGGGTTTGTTGTGTGCTTAGTGCTACCTACACATAATGGTTCAGATGTATTTCGGTAATCTTTAGTACCTCTAAAGTTCATAGGGTTTTCAAAATTCCGGCCCTCGGAACAGAAACTAGTCATTTTGGATTGTTGGTCGTAGTGACATTGACCTAGATTACTACTGCAAGCCAGGTTTGTTGACAATTTTACTTGTCTTTCTTACTCATTCGATATAATATCCAATTATTCACGTCGATTAGTTGCAAACAATAAGTGCTAGACAAACTTCTTCATTCAGATTTTGGACGGTCTCTTACTACAGTTACAATTCTGCATATTGTCCTAATGAGCTCACAAGTAAATGATTGATTCACTACATCTATGCTTGCCTTGTCATATTTGTTGTCAATATTCTTTTAGGGTGGACCACCCTGTTTCTAAATACTGGAACCGTAGACATGAGTGAATAGTATTTCTCTATGTGATCTCTTCCATCATGTGTGGGTAACGAACACTGCATTGTATAGAAAGAAAGTGTCATTTCCAGCTTTTACATAGGTTTCGATCTTTTACATGGAATACAATCTGCCTACTTGCTTTGTGTCGCACTACCAACACTCCACCCTTGAAGCTAAACATTACACCACTCATAATTGCTTAGTTTATTTGTTCAAATACGAATTTCATATGATTCTAATGTTCCTACTTTAGTTTTGAAATGTGTGCCTGCTTGTCATAGAGGCATAAGGGGTTGTATTTCTGTGTGTGGTCTGGTCAACACGGTTGGGGAGGTGAACTTTGCATATGCAGGGGTTTATAGGGAGACACTCTCCGAGTTGAATCCGCAATGCATTCCAAAGATAATCTGACTACTTTTTATGTTTTCATGAATCTCAGATTCTGAACAACATCATAATGATTATGAGCTTGCGCGCATGAAAAGAATAAAGCAGAACAAGGCCATGGCTGTCAAACTTGGCATTAAGGGACTGAAATCAAGTCTAGATGCAATGCAATGCAAATGCTTTCCACCTACATATTCATGCTCAAAATATGATCCTAACAGTGATTCTGAGCTAGAGGGAGACCTAAGTCAATGTAGCTCCCTAGTGGAGGAGTCAGAGGTAGATGCCCTATCTTATTCACCCGTCAAGGTACTTGCTCTAACTTTCCAAGGTTACATTGCTCGCACATATATTGCAACTGATGCTTTGCATTGCTTCTACTTTGTTGAACTGCCATTAGCTTAGTTTACACATCGTGTATGTGAATATGCCCTGCCTATCCATTTTCAGTACATATTCCATCTGTCATCATACCATATTTATCCATTCAAATGTTGTTCTTGTGTATCAAACGTTCAAAAGGAAGAGGGAGATTGCTGATCGTGGAGGAGCACAAGCAAAGTATTTGGAAAAGGTAGTGGCACCTGATAAATCAAATAGCCCATTAGGTGTAGTTGCAATATCACCTGACCCACAAAATATCCCAACTCTAGCAGACTCTAGCCCTACTACACTAGTCATTTCTGATGCCCCAACTCAGCAGACCCCAACTGCAGCAAACAGTATGATTATGCCAGTTGACATAGCATCAGCTGTACGACGCAAAACCCCCATTCCAGCAAAGAGTACACCAAATCCAGTAGCCAAATCCCTTTTCGAACCAGAGAGAGCCCCAATTGCAGCAAATAGGACCCCTGTTCCATTTCTTCCCAGTTTAGAAGACGAAGCTTATGTTGTTGTCAGGAACTTTCTGCGCATCTTTCCTTCATGGAAAGATTATACCGCAGACACAGAACAATTTTCAGTCTTCCTCCGCAACTTACGCGTAAGTAATGTACTAATGTTATTCATGGTCATTACGGCATATGTTTCTGCTGACAGAAGACACAAGATTTCATTCTTTTAAATAGGCGAGGAGCAAACTGGATTGTGATGACGAGCAAGGGTTGGTTGCGCTTTTCAAGCACTCGTTGATGAAGTATCGTTCCTACCTGAGGCAAGCGCACTTCGATGGCAAGCCTCTGAACGAAATTCCTGTAAAGTCTTCGGTGCTACATTTATCTGATGGTGACTGGAATAATCTTTTTACACATTGGTCTCGGCTGCAGCATAAGGTACTATCTATGATATCACATCACAATTTGAACTACATTTCTGCATTTGCCTTAATGTCTCACTTGTACGAAAACTGTTAGCAGAAGAACATCCGTTCGCAAGGGACCACAGAATCTCGCAACTATACTGCACACTGCATTGCTCTTGTGAGTACCTCTTGCCCTGTATGACCATACTTACTTTCATAACTGTTTGATTATGTAGCATCACTGCACATGTTAGCCTTGTAATCGTCCATTTGGTGGACATTATAAGATCCATATGGACTCTTACACAAATTTAGAATCAACACAATGCTTTTGAAGAGGTTTAGCTCTGCATTCCTCTTGTAAGGACTGAACGTGGTCTATCATTGTACTTACATTAACAGCTACTCCCTCCGTCCCATAATATAAGAACGTTTTGTATAGTACACCAGTGTTCAAAACACTCTTGTATTATGGGAAGAGGGATTGGTTCATTTTGTAGCATTCTGCATCTTATCTCCCTCGCCCACCATTTACTAAAAAATATCAGATCTATATTTAATCTTACCAACAAGTAGAATACACAGACAATGCCAGTGCAGAAGTGTAGCCCATTGCTCTTGTCAGTACATCCTGTAACGCTTGTACTTCTAGGGATTGGTAGTTGATTATGTAGCATCAATCTGCATCTTATCTTCATTATCCTCTATCCCTTCCAGTATTATCATATCTATAATTACTCTCTACAAAACGTAGAGTATAGGCAATGCTTATGAAGAAGATTATGTGCTGAAATTCTTGAGTTATCCTTCCCTTGACATGGAGAAGGGCATTATAAATCCGGTGTTAACTGTTAATGTAAGTTAGTCCTTCTAAAGCCTTTATCCTCAACTGCTGTTTAATTTGCTCATACTCCCTATCGTTTATTGCTGTTTAGTTTGTTATTTCTACCAAAATGCATGTTCGTAAGAACCGTAAGTTCTAAGTTTTACTTGTAAAACCAAATTCCTTATTCATACCATGCACATTACTTAATACTCCCTATATGTATGCTTGGTTTTGTGGATCTATAATCCAGTGTGTGGTGAAGCAGCCCACATTTGCACCTTGTCATCTCCTGTTTTATCTTACTGATGTGGCTGATGATATGAACAACATGTCATGCACATTATCCAAAATAGATACAATGATTTTCTTTGCCCTTCATCTATGCTTGCTATGTTGACATGGTAATCCAGTAGTGTGGTGAAGCTCCCCGCATTATGAACAATGCCAAATTATGCTATTGATATTTTGAACTTACTCTTTATTTTCTAGTTTGAAATTGGATAGAATTGACAGAACAGTTATCATCTTTGTTTATACATGTGCAAAACCTGTCATCTCTCTGCTTTGTTTCAGGGTGATATGACTGATGGCATGCACAAGTCTGCTGAAGGCTGTGAGATAAACCCAACATATATTGCAGCAAAGGAGGCAAAACATCTTGAAGATAGTGAGACAACCCAAAGTCTTGTCTTGATGCAGTGTTCAAGTTACTTGAGACTAACAGTCAGACAAGCTCACAGAATTCGTTGTCTGAATCAGTTCGACTTCTTCAGTCCCAAGTTCTAGCAGAAAGGCATTCTGCAACTCAACTTCGACTTGAAGTCCTATCTCTAAGAAAGATTGCGGAGAACACCAATGAGAACCTCATCGCTAAATAGCTACACCTGGAAGCTATGACCGACATGCTAGGCCGGTCTCACAGCCTTGCTCAGCAGCTTGTGCAGCAGTTCCCTCGCAAGGCTAACCTTTCTTGAACTGTCTTGGAAGTGGTCTTGGTTCAGAATTATTTTGTTACGCTGCAATGGTGCCCAGTTTTGTAATCTGCTTCTTCGTCGCGCTTTATTATCACTGGTGGCGAACTTCGATGCCCAGTGGATGTAATATACCTTAAATCATTTATTGTATAGTGTAGGTTTGTTCTTAGCTACTATGTCGTATTTCTTTATTGTATAGAGTAGGTTTGTTCTTAATTCCTACTAGTTATTGCCATCAATGGCTATCTGAAAAAAAATCAGATGTAGTCGACCGGGCTGAAACATTCGACTCTAATGGGCCAGGTTTTTAGCGGGCCACAATTGGGCCGGCCTGCGTCTTTCTTGGGCCCAAATGATTGGGGACTTCACACATTGCGCCAGGCCCAAACTTACACCGACCTATATTTTAGTTGGGCCTTTTGTCGACCCAGCGCTTAGTTTGACCCAGGTAGTGTTGGGGCATTAACAGGCTAAATATTGTATTGGCCTGTTACGGCCGAGATGAAACCATGGGCCTTTAGCAGGCCAAAATGCATGTTGGGCCTCAATTTTCCCTAGTCGTCGACGGGCCTTCAGCATGCCGAAATGTAGACCGGGCCGTTTTGGGCCCAGTTAGCTCACGGGCCGTTACCAGGCCGAAACATATCTCGGGCCTTAGTTGGCCCACTGATATCATGGGCCTTTAAGATGCCGGAAGCTTAGTACAGGCATCAACGGGCCGAATTACGCGAGAGGCCTTTAACAGGCCCAAAGTCATGTGGGGCTTAACTATTGCCACCTTTAGCACGGGATGTTAGTGGGCCCGATGTCCCGTCGGACCATATATGGCCCATGGGCAGCAAGGGCCATTCCCAGGCCAAAAGTCACAACGGGCTGAAATGGGCCCATGTCTACATCAGGCCTCTAACAGGCTGAAAGTCACTGGGCTGTAGTTGGGCCCAAATATTCGGCGAACAATTTACGGGCCAGATCTGGCTTCGGGCCACGAATGGGCCCAAATATTGGGTGAACACTTAATGGATCAGATCTGGCTTCGGGCTGTAAATGGGCCCAAATATTGGGCGAACAATTAATGGGCCAGATCTGGCTTCGGGCCGTAATTGGGCCTTTATTAAGCAGGCCATTATTGGGCTAGCCCACTAGTACCTGATTAAGTTCTACGGGCCTTTGACTGGGCCGGCCTTTTTAACCGATATGGGCCTCTGTTGGGCCCAGCCACGTGTCGACGTATCATAGGCATGTCTCCTCCAATGGACGGGCGACATCTGGCCCACTGACGAGCTGACAGGTGTTCCCTTCGGCCAATCAGAATTTTACACGTGGAAATTTCACATTGGTCGGGGGTGTTAATGGGTTATCGGATCCAAAATCCGACCCGATAGCTTAACGGCGTTCCGTTAGAGTGGATGCCACGTGTCGGTCACCCTTGACGAAAGCACTTTTGTGACGCACGATTTATCATCATGGAAGTGGACACTTCCGTGATGATAATTTTGGTAATGTCATGGAACACTTCTACGACAGCATAGGTATGACTATCTTGATTCTGTCATAAATTTGTCATGGATGTACATGCATGACAAAAAACGCGACCTACTGTGACAAACACGTATCATCACGGAAGTGTATTTTTTTTGTAGTGCCACTAGATGTCTTCTGGCCCAAAAAAATCCACAAAAAGATTCGCTGCATTTGGACTCTGCTTGGTACTGATTTCCTGTGATGTAAATCACATGCAGAAAACAGCAACTAGCACTGGGCACTATGTCAATAGGTTAGTACCAAAAAATGATATAAGATGACTATAAAATGATTGTAAAACATCCAAGAATGATTATAACAGCATGGAACAATCAAAAATTATAGATACGTTGGAGACATATCATATGCCTGTAGCAGTAGCGCCTTATGCAAAATGCGCTACTTCTAAGCTAAGGCTAAACATGTAAAAAATCAAAAATACATTGGTCATCAATGATCTTTTTGTGTAGAATCTAAATTGTCAATAGGAATCTTCCCCGGTTTAAGAACTGGCGAAGATTGCTATTGCGACCACCGATCCTACACATAGAGTTCAATCAAGACCAAGTGGTTGTGATGGTTTGAGAAGTAAGGTATTTAAGGTGGTAAACACCCTATTCACAGAGCGAGGTGGGACTAAACTTGGTTGCAACGAGTGGACTAAACTTAGCAGTAGTGAGTGTTGGCAAAAACGCTATTGCTAAGTTCAATAGCAGTAGCACGTTTACAAAACTGGCTCTACTAGTATACCTAGTCTAGCGGCAACGTCGTGGCAATATTAGTTGTAGGTGCTATTTGTTCCTCACACGCTACTTCTATGTGGGTATCAGTAGTGTGGTTGTTGTCCGTGCGCTACTGCTAAGTAGCAGTATCGCCTTATTTTAGATCGCACTGCTGGTAAGATTCTATGTATAAGGTTTTCCCTAGTAGTGGGTATCTCTAGGCCCTCTCGATAATACACATCTGTAGGATCGAAAGTATGTCTAGAGGGGGGGATTAGACTACTTGACCAAATAAAAATCTAGCCTTTTCTCAATTTTAAGTCTTGGCAGATTTTAGCAAGTTAGCACAAGTCAAGCAATCAACCTACACATGCAATTCTATGAGAATAGTAGCGGAATGTAAATCATGGCATATGAAGGTAAAGGGGAGGAGTTTGGAGGGAGCAAACGCAATGTAGACACGGAGGTTTTTGGCATGGTTCCGATAGGTGGTGCTATCGTACATCCACGTTGATGGAGACTTCTACCCACGAAGGGTAATGGTTGCGCGAGTCCATGGAGGGTTCCACCTATGAAGGGTTCACGAAGAAGCAACCTTGTCTATCCCACCATAGCCATCACCGACGAAGGACTTGCCTCACTCGGGTAGATCTTCACAAAGTAGGCGATCTCCTTGCCCTTAAAAACTCCTTGGTTCAACTCCACAATCTTGACAGAGGCTCCCAAGTGATACCTGATACGTCTCCAACGTATCTATAATTTTTGATTGTTCCATGCTATTATATTATCTGTTTTGGATGTTTTATATGCATTAATATGCAATTTTATAATATTTTTGGGACTAACCTATTAACCGAAAGCCCAGTGCCAGCTTCCATTTTTTAACGTATTTTAGAGTTTCACAGAAAAGGAATACCAAACGGAGTCCAAACGAATGAAACTTTCGCAATGATCTTTCTTGGACCAGAAGCAAACCAAGAGACTTGGAGATGAAGTCGGAGACGCAACAAGGTGGCCACGAGGGTGGAGGGCACGCCCAGGGGGGTAGGGTGTGCCCTCCTACCTCATGAGCCCCTCGTGGGTCTCCTGACCTAGCTCCTTCGCCTATATATACTCTTACACCCTGAAAACATCCAGGGGAGCCACGAAACCACTTTTCCACCGCCGCAACCTTATGTACCCGTGAGATCCCATCTAGGGACCGTTTCCGGCTTCCTGCCGGAGGGGTATTTGATCATGTAGGGCTTCTACATCAACACCATTGCCTCTCTGATGAAGCGGGAATAGGTTACCTCAGACCTACGGGTCCATAGCTAGTAGCTAGGTGGCTTCTTCTCTCTCTTTGATTCTCAATACCATGTTCTCCTCGATGTTCTTAGAGATCTATTCAATGTAATACTCTTTTGCAGTGTGTTTGCCGAGATCCGATGAATTGTGGATTTATGATCAGATTATCTATGAATATTATTTGGTTCTTCTCTGAATTCTTATATGCATGATTTGATATCTTTGCAAGTCTCTTAGAATTATCGGTTTAGTTTGGCCTACTAGATTGGTCTTTCTTGCAATGGAGAAGTGCTTAGCTTTGGGTTCAATCTTGCGGTGTCCTTTCCTAGTGACAGTAGGGGCAGCAAGGCACATATTGTATTGTTTCCATCGAAGATAAAAATATGGGATTTTCATCAGATTGCTTGAGTTAATTCCTCTACATCATGTCATTTTACTTAATGCGTTAATCCGTTCTTTATGAACTTAATACTCTAGATGCATGCTGGATAGCAGTTGATGTGTGGAGTAATAGTAGTAGATGCAGAATCGTTTTGGTCTACTTGACACGGATGTGATGCCTATGTTCATGATCATTCCCTTAGATATAATCATAACTTTGTACTCTTCTATCAGTTGCTCAGCAGTAATTTGTTCACCCACCGTAATATTTGCTATCTTAAGAGAAGCCACTAGTGAAACCTATGGCCCCTGGGTCTCTTTTCCATCATATAAGTTCTCTTTTGCATCATACTAGTTTCTGATCTACTATTTTGCAATCTTTTACTTTCCGATCTATAAATCAAAAATACCAAAAATATTTACTTTACCGTTTATCTATCTCTATCAGATCTCACTTTTGCAAGTAACCGTGAAGGGATTGACAACCCCTTTATCGTGTTGGGTGCAAGTTGTTGATTGTTTGTGCAGGTATTTGGTGATTTCTGTGTTGTCTCCTACTGGATTGATACCTTTGTTCTCAAACTGAGGGAAATACTTACTCTAGTTTGCTGCATCACCCTTTCCTCTTAAAAGGAAAACCCAATGCAAGCTCATGAGGTAGCAACACCTAACTAATCTAGGAGACACCACTCTCCAAAAGGTAATTAATGGTGTGTTGATGATGAACTCCTTGCTCTTGTGCTTCAAATGTAGTCTCTCCAACACTCAACTCTCTCATAGATTTGTATATGGTGGAAATATGATTTGAGTGGAGAGCAACTTGGAGAAAGGCTAGAGATAAAGATTCTTATGGTTGGATTGGAATGTCTTGGTCTCAACACTTGATTAGGTGGTTCTCTCTCTGAAAATGAGTAGTGGAAGTGTAGGCACGTTCTGATGGCTCTCTCTCGAATGGAAAAGGGGGTGGAGGGGTATATATAGCCTTCACACAAAATCAAACCATTACACACAATTTACCTAACTCGGTGGGACCGAATAGTGAAACTCGGTGAGACCGACCTGGTTCAAAATGTGAATGTTAGGCTTTTCGGTGGAACCGTCAATATCAACTCGGTGGGACCGAGGCGCTAGGGTTAGGGCGAAACCTCATCTCGGTGAGACCGATCACATGAACTCAGTGGGACCGATTTTGGTAATAAGCAAACAGAGACTTGGTCAGGCAAACTCGGTGGGACCAATCGCTCATTTCGGTGAGACCAAAACGTTAGGAAACAGAGAGTTTGCATTGCCAACTCGGTGGGATCGATCGCTCATTTCGATGAGACCAAAATGTTACGAAAAGGAAACAAAGTGTTTGCATTGCCAACTCGGTGGGACCGATCGCTCATCTCGGTTAGACCAAAACGTTACGAAGGGAAACAATGAGTTTGCAATCCCATCTTGGTGAGACCAAGATCCCTATCGGTGAGACCGAACTGATTAGGTTTTCTGACTATGGCTTTGTCAAGTGAACTTGGTGGTGCTGGATAGATCAAATCGGTGGGGCCGAGTTTGACTTTAGCTTTAGGACATATGTGGAAATGAGAAAGTGGTTGAGGGTATTTGGAGCATATCAATAAGCATTTTGAGCAGGCAAGCCATTAAGCAACACCTCATCCCCTTTTAATAGTATTGGCTTTTCCTATGGACTCAATGTGATCGTGGATCACTAAAATGAAAATGAAGAGTCTTGAGGTTTTGCCAATGTGTGTCCTTGTGTGTCCTTATCATTTTGAGGGGCCACATCTCTAGCCCATGCCATACCAATCATTGAACTTTCTGAAACACTAATCTTGAATGGATATTAATTCAATGAGCTATATGTTGTTATGAATTACCAAAACCACCCGAGGATTAATTGCACTTTCAATCTACCTCTTTTTGGTAATTGATGACAACATATAGATCAAAGCTTCGACAAATGATAATATAAATGAAGTACATCTTCGCTTTGAGAAGTATGTGATAAGCAACAGCTCCCCTTAAATTTGTGCTTTATTTAAAATTTGTGTTTGAATGCAAATGCACAATCGAATAGGATCATGGCTTACTCTTCCATGTCACATACATCTTGGTGGAGCGCTCAAAATGATAAAATATGAAATATGCACTCATCACCAAGGCAAGATATGAATGATCATACATGAGAGATAGAATATCATCATTCAAGCACAAACATTAAAGTATGATATGATCAACCACATGATCATAGGAGTACCTCACACACAAAATAAAGTAGAAAGAGAGACAAAAGAAGCAAAACACACTCTCTCTCTCTCTCGAAGCCTACGATCTATACACTTTCTCCCCCTTTGGCAACAAGTTACCAAAAAGCTTAAAAATGCATAGTGCTATGCGACTCTCTAAGCACAATCTCCGGGAGATCCGGAGTGCGAAGGTGGCGTGGAGAGTAGTCCTGCAACGAATGCATCCGAAGAGGTCTATGGAGCTGGTGGAGTTGCAACTGGAGGAACAACAGAGGCTATAGCTGCTGGTGCTAACATAGTATCCCTTGTGTCACTAGCTGGCACAGTTGCAGACCTTTGTGACATTGGCACTCTCTGAAAAGCTTCAGTGGTAGCTCTCCCTCTTCTCTCTTCAGCATCTTCCTGGAGCTGCTCAACTGTAGTCTAGATCTATGTGACCTTCAAGTCTAGATCATAGAATTTAGTCTTGATGATCCTCTCAAGACTCTCTTGATTTTGAGTCAGGGTTGCCAATCCTTTCTCAATTCTGACAGTGGCCGCAAGCAGATAGCTAAGCTGATCTTGCTTGGTCTTGAGGTGAACAGTTGAAGCATCTGGAACTTGTGAAGCATGTGATGCCTTCTCTGCTTTAGCTTTCTCCCTCTTCTCCTGAGCCTCTACTGAAGTAGGATGTGTAGCATCCATGACAACTTCATTGTTTTCAAATTCAGGTAATAGGGGAAGGTGATCCTTGTCCAAAATATATGTGCATTTTCCCATCTTGGAGTCGATGAGCATCTGAATGTGTGGAGCATATCCACATGATCTCTTCTGATCAGCAGTAGTCCTCTTGATTGTCTCTACAATCAATGTCATCACTTTGAATTTCTCTGGAATATCAAACATGTGCAGCAAATTGATGGAATGACCTATAATTATCCTGCCGTCTCCAGACTTGGGCAACAATGTGTGCCTGAGGATAGTGTTGATTTTGGGCAGCCCAGACAATAGATAGTACACAGAGCCAAACTTGTGAGTATCCACGGCAGCATTAGGAATCTCCTTGTACATGTGTGCCATGGAGTTGTGTCCTTTCCTTGGCTTGGTATACACATTTGTATCCTCCTCATGTTCTTCAGGGACATTGATAAGCTTGGCCCACTTAGCAACTATAGACTGGTACCTTGTGCCCTCAGTCATCCAAACAATTTTACCATCTGGGTAAAAATGTGATGTGGAGTAGAACTGCATCACCATCTCATCATTCCACTTGGTGAGCTTCTGTCCAACAAAATTTTCAACTCCAGTTAGTCTGAAGCTGTCATGAACTCCTAGGAAGTGATCTGCATTGTTATCAATGTATTCCCAATCTACCCATCTCATATCACTTACTATGGGCTTCTTGTCCAGGAGCACAGTCTCATAGAAATCTTGCTACTCCTTTGTATGGAACATGTAGTCCACAGCAGTCCTCCTCCTGGTGCCATATGGGTCTGTCTGCCTTCATAGCCTGAAACCTACGTCCTTCCTTAGCTTCATGTTTTCATCCACAGGATGTGTATCAGCATGATCTTGGATCTTGGGCTTTAGTTTTCTAAGCACTTGGGCTTCTTCTTCTTCCACTTCAGGCACTGGAGCCTTGTTCTTCTCAGCAGCTGGTATGTTCCTAGTTGATCTCTTGGATGTTGCAGGCTTAGAAGCTTGATAACCAGCAGCAGCCTTGGGGGCAGTCTTGGGCTTTTATGGAGCATCCCCTGACTTGATGGCAACCCCCATCAACATCTGGGTCTTGGCAGGAGGTGCGTATTGCTCTTCCTCCTCCTCATCTGAATCCCTGACCATAGATGGTCTGCCAATCACTCTAGTCATGGTCTTCTTGACCCTTTCCTTCATCTTCTGCCCTCACCAGCCTCCTTTGGTTCAAGAGTGAACTCAGTTGTTTCCTATGTTGAGGCTCTCGCTTTGGACATAGGAATTCTTTTGGCTGGTGCCTTCTTCTTCATACCTGGCTTGGTTGAAGCTGTTGTGCCAAACTATTTCTTGACAACCTTTTTCCTTGAAGTGACTTCCTCATCAGCCACAAAATCTTCATCCTATGAATCAGATGTTCTTTTCTTCCTCTGCCTGGTTGCAGCCTTAGGCGGGTTGCTAGGAGTACTTCTGCTCCCATCATCATAGCTGTCAGAGGGACTAGTGCCCTCACTTGTGAACATGTTCCTCAGACCTATTTTGGCCGCCACTGTTGTCAGACATGGCTCAAAGCTGAAAGCTGACCCTATGAATAGATATAGTTGAGATCGACAGAGTGGATTGGCATCACAAAGTGCAGAGTTTTTGCAACACGAATGAGTCAAAAACTTAATTTTAGTTTTCTACAGAAGTCATTTCGGAGCTACCAAATTGTTAAACTCAGTGACACCAAAGTAACATTAGAGTCTAAACTAGTGAAATCGGTCAGACCGAGACACAGTTCGGTGACTCTGAGATTACTAGGGTTTCACTGAGAATTGAACTCGGTCACACCGATTTGTAAGTTTTGGTCAGACCAAGAATCACAAATGCAATGGCCTGGGCCAAATCGGTGAGACCGATTTCTCCAACTCGGTCGGTCCGAGATGAGTTCGGCGGAACCTAACCCTAAGTTTTTGAATCAAAGCAAATCTAAACGAGTTTTTGATTGGATAGAAGTATCTCAAACATGGTAAGATTCATGGCATTGACCTAAGTGCAAGAATCAGAGGAAAATATTGCACAAAGGGGTCGAGTTCATACCCTATCTCAATGGTGATCTCGCTATGGCAACAATGGCGGCGACGATTCCGTTGACGGCGGCGGAGACCAGCGGCAGGAGGTCGCTGGCGACGGAGGAGACGATCAGGAGACCTCGAGTCGGTAGAACTGGACAGGCGCGGGCGATGGGTTTCGGAGAAATTTCCAAATATCAACCCGTGGGTATATATATCCAGACCCTGTTGGTGTGACCGAGTTGAGCAACTCAGTGGCACCGAGATGCAGAATCGCAAGCGGTTACTGCAACTTGTTCAGACAGAAATGTTGAAATCGGTTGCACCGAGATTGAAACCTAGATCAACTCAATGAACTCAGTTGAACCGAAAGGAATGAATCGGTCAGACCGAAATACATCAAGAGGTTTTGGAAGTTTAAGTTTATGACGAATAGGTGGCTCCAAGTGCTCCTCACCCAGAGGGTTCAAATCTAGCTTGATCAAACTTGTGATGCAGCATGAATAGAGTTTGAGACGAGAAAAGCATAGATAGCTAGAGGGAGTACTTAGGCATTCTTGTCCATCCATTTGGCAAAAGAAAAGACCAAAAACTCAAAGCAACAAATGGATGTCCTCGAATGAAGAAAACTATGCAACCAACATGCTCACATAATAAGATAGAAAGTGAAATATGTGGAAAAGCATGCACAGACACTCTAGCTGCTATCAAGCAATTGGCGATGACTAGGTCATCTATATATGAGTATGTTGACTTAGGAGTCAAATGAGAACATTTGATCATAGGTCATACTCATCGTTTAAGCACAAGCGGGTTGCCACTTTTACATAACGCATTGTTGTGTTCACACCATTAGAATTGCTTTAGCTCAATTCTTAGAATAAAGCTCCCCCTAGATGTGATATCCCCTTTCAGAGGGATGAACTAACCTTGGGTTTTGTCGATGATGACTTCATGTAGATGTTGAAGATGTGGATGCTCAATGTTGATGTAGATCATTTGGAGCAATCCATTGGAGTGAGTTGCACTTTCAATACCTACATGGGTTAGTCCCACAAGGAACAAGGATATCCATAGGCATAGAGTGAAGTACACACAAGATGATGTCCATAAAAGCATTAGGTTACCTTGTCCCTTGACTTACTAACAAGAGGGTTTGTGACTCCTTGAACTAGTGCAAGATGTGGAAGTTGATTGCACTTGTCCTTGCCAATATGAATATGAGTGAAGTATGTTGGCGGAGTCACCCTCAAGAACTCTCTAGTTCTTCTTCTTCGGGATCCACATCATCTTGATGGGAATCCTTGGGGTTGTAGATGTACTTGATGAAGTAGAACTTGAAATAGTCTTGGGAACCCACTTGACCAAGGCCTTTGGAGCTTCTTAAAATGCATCAATCTCCTCTTGAAGCTTGTCCTTGCCTTTTAGCTTGTGGTCTTGTGGTGGAAGATCATCTTAGGCTTGTGTCCCCTTGAAGGAAGTAGGATCATACTTCTCTTGTTGAGGAACAAACTTTGTCTTGGGGTATTGATATTCTTCCAACTCAAATCCATTGACATTGAACTTTTGTTCAAAACCAACACCTTGATTCTTCCGGTGCTTTCCTTGCTTGTGTACAATTTCCTCAAATTGCTTACTTCCGTAAGGCTCTTGTAAACACCTTTCTCTATAATTCCCTTCAATAAGCTATTTTCTTGCTCAACTGTAACTTGGCTAAGAGAATCATTAGTGGAATCAAGAGAACTACTAGAAGCAACAATATTAGATTTAGCATGATTATTGTTACTCCTAGAAGAAGAATCTTTCTTACTCTTGTTGCTAGATTTTACTTGTGGCATGTAAGTAGACAAGAGTAAACACTTGGCAATGTAAGAGGAACTTTTCTTCCGAAGATCATCATTGATATCTTTTAAGAACCCATGCTCTTGCTCTAGGTTGATCTTCTCGAAGCGTAGCTTCTCATGAGTTTTTAAAAGTTCTCGATGATCTTCTAAAGTAGTTTCATGAGCTAACTTAAGAGCGTTTAATTCTTTAGTTAGATGCTCAATCTCCTTCTTATCATTGTCATTCATTTCATCTTGATTAGCATGATTAATAGCAATTTCATCATAGTTTTCATCACTAGCATTGTCAACAAGTAACTCATCATCACCTAGCAAATCATCTTCATCACTATTGAAATCAATATACTCGGGGTGTGATACCTTGGGGCCTTTAGCCATGAAGCATCTTCCAATTCCTTCATTTGGTGAGTCAAATATGTCATAGAAGTCAGTTTACACAAGTGCAAGACCGGAAACACCTTCATCTTGAGTATATTCGGAGTTGGAGTGATAACTTCTGTCTGAGTGGTGGTCGGAGTCAGAACCGGATACCCATTCACCAACATGAGCTTGATGTCTTTGTTTTGTGTAGCTCCTTGATTATTTGTCCTTCCTTTATGAATCCTTGCTTCTACGAGAGGTCTTCGTTCATAACGATCATCTCTACTCCTTCTCTCTCTTGGAGGTGATTCTTCTCTTCTACTTCTTCTTTAAGGTGAGTCTTCTTTTCTTTTGTACGGGGCCGTACACTCATTGGAGTAGTGTCTGGGTCTACCACAATTATAGCAATTACATTCACGACTAGAAGATCTTTTGTCATCATAGGATCTTGAGTTGGAGCTTCTCTCTTTGCTTCTACTCTTGTAGAATTTGTTGAAGTCCTTCACCATTAAGCTCAATTCCTCATTGAAGACTTGTTTTTCACTTGATGTGGCAGGAGCATCACATGAGGCTTTATAAGCACCACTAGACTTGTTGTGAAGCTCTTCTTTATCCTTGAGTGACATCTCATGAGCAACAATTATTCCAATGACTTCCGTTGGCTTGAGATCTTTGTAATTGGGCATCATTTAGATCAATGTGCACACGGTATCATATTTTCCATCCAAGGCTCTTAGGATCTTCTTGATGATGAATCTGTCAGTCATCTCTTCACTTCCTAAGCCGGCAATCTCATTTGTGATGAGAGCATGCCTAGAGTACATTTGAATGACACCTTCACCATCCTTCATTTTGAACTTGTCAACATGACTTTTAAGCACATCCAACTTGGATTCCTTGACGGACTCGGTAACTTTGTGCATATCAATCAAAGTATCCAAAATTTCCTTTGCATTCTCAAGACGGCTGATTTTGCTGAATTCTTCAGGGCACAATCCAGTGAAGAGGATATCACAAGCTTGAGCGTTGTATTACAGCATTTTCAACTCTTCCGCAGTTGCTTTGCGATTTGCTTCTCTCCCATCAAATAATTCACCTTGCACACCAATACACACAATAGCCCGAACGGCGGGGTTATGTCCAAGAATATGCATTTTCATCTTATGCTTCCAAATAGCAAAGTTAGTACCTCCACGGTGGTAATTTTCCTCGCTAGACGCCATACTCTCCTAGGTTGTGAAACCAGGGCTATGATCACCAAAGCTATGGAAATCAAGGCAAACGGAGACCAAAGCTCTGATACCACTTGTAGGATCAGAAGAATTTCTAGAGGGGGGTTAGACTACTTGATCAAATAAAAATATAGCCTTTTCTCAATTTTAAGTCTTGGCAGATTTTAGCAACTTAGCACAAGTCAAGCAATCAACCTACACATGCAATTCTAATAGTATAGCAGCGGAATGTAAATCATTGCATATGAAGGTAAAGGGAAGGAGTTTGGAAGGAGCAAACGCAATGTAGACATGGAGATTTTTGGCGTGGTTTCGATAGGTGGTGTTATCATACATCCACGTTGATGGAGACTTCAACATATGAAGGGTAACGGTTGGGCGAGTCCACGGAGGGCTCCACCCATGATGGGTCCACGAAGAAGCAACCTTGTCTATCCCACCATGGCCATTGCCCACGAAGGACTTGCCTCACTCGGGTAGATCTTCACGAAGTAGGCGATCTCCTTGCCCTTACAAACTCCTTGGTTCAACTCCACAATCTTGATGGAGGCTCCCAAGTGACACCTAACCAATCTAGGAGACACCACTCTCCAAAATGTAACAAATGCTGTGTTGATGATGAACTCCTAGCTCTTGTGCTTCAAATGATAGTCCCCCCAACACTCAACTCTCTCTTAGAGATTTGGATATGGTGGAAAGATGATTTTAGTGGAAAGCAACTTGGGGAAGGCTAGAGATCAAGATTCTTGTGGTTGGATTGGAATGTCTTGGTCTCAACACATGAGTAGGTGGTTCTCTCTTAGAAAATGAGTAGTGGAAGTGTAGGCACGTTCTGATGGGTCTCTCTCGAATGGAGAAGGGGGTGGAGGGGTATATATAGCCTCCACACAAAATCTAACCATTACACACAATTTACCAAACTCGGTGGGACCAAATAGTGAAACTCTGTGAGCCCGACCTGTTTCAAAATGTGAACGTTAGACTTTTCGGTGGGACCGACAATATCAACTCGGTTGGACCGATGCGCTAGGGTTAGGGAAAAACCTCATCTCAGTGAGATCGATCATAGGAACTCAGTGAGACCAATTTCAGTAATAAGCAAATAGAGACTTGGTCAGGCAAACTCGGTGGGACCGATCGGTCATTTCGGTGAGACCTAAACGTTACAAAAAGGAAACAGAGAGTTTGCATTGCCAACTCGATGGGACCGATCGGTCATTTCGGTGAGACTGAAACATTACGAAAAGGAAACAGAGAGTTTGCATTGCCAACTCAGTGGGACCGATCGCTCATCTGGTTAGACCGAAACGTTACGAAGGGAAATAGAGAGTTTGCAATCCCATCTCGGTGAGACCAAGATCCCTATCAGTGAGACCGAACTGATTAGGGTTTCTGGCTATGCCTTTTGTCAAGTGAACTCGGTGGCGCCGGATAGATCAAATCGGTGGGGCCGAGTTTGAAGGAAATATGCCCTAGAGGCAATAATAAAGTTGTTATTTATATTTCCTTATATCATGAGAAATGTTTATTATTCATGCTAGAATTGTATTAAACAGAAACTTAGTACATGTGTGAATACATAGACAAAACATATGGTCCCTAGTATGCCTCTACTTGACTAGCTCGTTAATCAAAGATGGTTATGTTTCCTAAGCATAGACATGTGTTGTCATTTGATGAATGGGATCACATCATTAGGAGAATGATGTGATGGACATGACCCATCCGTTAGCTTAGCATAATGATCGATAAGATTATTGCTATTGCTTTCTTCATAACTTATATGTGTTCCTCTGACTATGAGATTATGCAACTCCCGAATACCGGAGGAACACCTTGTGTGCTATCAAACGTAACAATGTGACTGGGTGATTATAAAGATGCTCTATAGGTATCTCGGAAGGTGTTTGTTGGCATAGATCGATATTAGGATTTGTCACTCCGTGTATCAGAGAGGTATATATGGGCCCTCTCGGTAATGCTCATCACTATAAGCCTTGCAAGCAATGTGACTAATGAGTTAGTTGTGGGATGAAGCATTATGGAACGAGTAAAGAGACTTTCCAGTAATGAGATTGAACTAGGTATGAAGATACCGATGATCGAATCTCGGGTAAGTAACATACCGATGACAAAGGAACAACGTATGTTGTTATGCGGTTTGACCGATAAAGATCTTCGTAGAATATGTAGGAGCCAATATGAGCATCCAGGTTCCGCTACTGGTTATTGATCAGAGATGTGTCTCGGTCATGTCTACATGGTTCTCGAACCCGTAGGGTCTGCACGCTTAACGTTCGATTATGATATGTATTATGAGTTATGTGTTTTGATGACCGTAGTTTGTTTGAAGTCCCAGATGAGATCACAGACGTGACGAGGAGTCTCAAAATGGTCGAGACATAAAGATTGATATATTGGACCTTGTTATTCAGACACTGTAAGAGTTCTGAATGGTACCGGATAAAAACAAAGTGCGGGAGGGGTTACCGGAACCCCCCGGGGAAGTAATGGGCCTTATTGGGCTTTAGTGGGAAGGAGAGGAGGGCCACAGGGTGGCC